>NC_142942.1:53141624-53154124 GCF_046866305.1 Octopus bimaculoides | reverse complement strand
GCACCACCCAGATCTATTCTAAGATATGATAGTTACCAGCTGTCCTCCACACTGCCAATACCAACGCTACCACCACTGTTGTTACCACCACACAATCACCGACAACATCAACACCATCATCATTACCACCAAAATCAACACCACCACCACCACCATCACTATCATCATCATCACCACTGCTTATCACAACCACTATTTTAGTGCAGTCATTAACACTACTCCTACCACTATTAATATAACAGACATCAGCACCACCATACTGACTGGTGGGCAGTGCCCATGACCCGCATAGCACCTCTGAAATTGGTAGAGAGAGAGGAAGGGAGAAATGTATCATCGAACCCAATGCCTGGCCCAAAATGCTTGCAACAGAGTGGACTGAAGTGATGGTGTTAAAATCCTCACGTTATGAATTAATTCTTTACTTACCATATTTCTATCAATATCCTGCTTTTCATAGAATTTTGAAAACAAATTAAGAATTTAGTAAAACAACTTTGTCGTAATTAAGGTGGAGTTTGGAACATAATGTGAAATTTTGATGGAAAGCTTTAACTTTGTATATGTATTCAGAAAAACATTGTAGTTGGTGATTCAGTACAGTTTTTGGGTAAAACAAAGACGTGTAATCTGAAAGCTTGAGCTACTTCTTGGGAAGAACACATTTACAAACAATACACGAATGAGAAAAAGCATGAATCACTCCACACAGCTTATGAATTCTCGAAGTTAATAAATATAAACAGCCTGGCTCCAAAAATAATCCTGGAGTTTTGCGTAAAACATCAACAGGTTTGTGCTCTGTAACCATCATTGAACACTGGCAATGGAGAACATTGCTACAACAAATAAGAAAAATAAGAAAAATTGACATCGGGAGGGTCGTTACACCAACAATGACACAAGATATGTTTCAACGAATTCAGATCAAGAATCTTATAATCCAAATGCAAAGACAAAGAGAGGTTGACATTGATTATGGAAATTAAGAATCAAAAAACAGCAACAGAAAAATTCTTAGTGAAATGCAAAAAGTCAATGTTACCAGGATACAAAAAAGAAGATTTGTTTTGGAACTTACTTTTCCTTGAACTGTGGGTGAAGACATTACACTCCGTGGTAAATACATATTGTTCCCAGGGGAGAGTGCACAGTCAAACTCTCGTTTCCTAAGATTTACTTTACGTTCAGTGTTGTTCCCTTTATCGTATGTGTGCATGTAGATGTTCTCCCTACTAGACATGCTACGTAGGTTAGAGATGTAAGCATTTTCGCCGAGATTGTCGAGGGACTGCGACAGGCAACTAGAAGGCGTGCCGCGGCCCGAACGTAGAGTCGCCGACGTGATGGTGGTCGGGGTAGGCGAAGAGTTCCAGTTCACCTCATCCTCCACGGCCGATGTGCTCTGCGTTCTAATTTTGTCGACTGAGTAAGGGTCCTCGTTGTAAGACAGTAGCAGGCCACTGCGCTTGTGGCGCAACGTGTTCGGTGAGTATGTTGTCCCCTGAAGGGTACTGCTGGAAAGACTTGGGAATTTTGACGCTGAAGACACTTGGCTACTTGTCATTGACTCCGTGAAGACGTCATCACAGGAGCCAGCCTCACCCATGAACATACCCGAGTCATCGTAGGCACCATTGTCGTAGCAGCCGGGAGACTCGTCGTGCGGAAGACTTGTGGCTGAAGTTGACGAGTAGTGCGACTGTCCCTTGACACTGTACTGTGAGACTGATTCTGGCATCGAGGATTGTCTTTCAGGAGGAACAGGTGGTGGAGCAGCTCGCCGTCGCCGCCGTCGAATGGTAAAGGTTACTTTCCCACATTGCACAGCCATAGCCAGAACTTGCCTGAAAATAGAAAAAATAATAATAATAACAACAACAGTAATAGTAACTAATAATAATAATTATTATAATAACAACCATCCCTGTTGTTGTAGGTACCCTGGGAATAATCAAGAAAGGTACTGACAGATTTTTTTTGACCAGATCCCTGGGAAACCAACAATCTATAAAACTCAAAACATCGTATTGACATCAACTGCCCATTTTCTCAGGAGGTTTCCCTCCATCTAATATATACGTGCCTTAGGTCTCTGGTTGAAATCTGGTCAGAAGATGAAATAAAATGTAATTCAATTGGAAAATAATAATAATAATAATAATAATAATAATAATAATAATCTTTTCTACTATAGGCACAAGGCCTGAAATTTGGAGGAGGGAGATAGTCGATTACATCGACCCCAGTGCTCAACTGGTACTTAATTTATCGACCCTAAAAGGATGAAAGACAAAGTTGACTTCGGCGGAATTTGAACTCAGAAAGTAGTGGCAGACGAAATACTGCTAAGCATTTCGCCCAGTGTGCTAACCATTCTGCCAGTTCACCGCCTTAATAATAATATGGATGGTTGCTGTAGTCCGCTATAGTGCATCCATCTTGAGATGGACACAAATGGAGATTGACCAACTCGATTGCATGACCCAAAAGACAATGACAATGCATGGTGCCCTCCACCCCAAGGCAAATGCACACAGGTTCTACATGAAGAGGGGTAAAGGTGGACGTGGGCTAATTAACATACGGAAGTGCATCAACAGAGAAAGAAGAAACATGGCAGAATATTTGGTAAACAGCAAAGAAGTCCTGCTACAATATGCAGGTGGTATTTATTTCATTGACCCCGAATGGATGAAAGGTAAAGCCGACCTCAGTGGAATTTGAACTCAGAACGATTCTGCTAGCTTGCAGCCTTCTTAATAATAATAATAATAATTATTATTATTATATATTTTTTTTTATCGATTTTATTATTTAAAAAATTGATTCTTTTTCTATATCAGTATTCATCCTGACCTGTCACAATCACCACGGGGTGTGAAGAAATAAGGGAGCTGATTTCAATACGAACTGAAATAAGGTTACCAAGAATGGGAACAGTTTTTTTT
The DNA here is from genome assembly GCF_046866305.1 of Octopus bimaculoides. Lineage (NCBI taxonomy): Eukaryota > Metazoa > Mollusca > Cephalopoda > Octopoda > Octopodidae > Octopus > Octopus bimaculoides. The sequence continues at coordinate 53,151,173 of NC_142942.1, read as the reverse complement.
TTTTTAAGTTACAGGCAAAAGGGAAAATGGGAGGCGGTTTAACATCCTATGTGAATGATTTAGTGGAAAGCAGCTGTTTCTCACGTTTTTGGGGAGAGGTGGGAGATTGGAGACGGGGGGGGGGACTTCCCTGACATTCTGGTAATAAATAACTAAGAATAATAGGAAACAAAAAGAAAAAAAAATTCTTGACTATTAGAGTAGAAGACAGCTGATGCAAGCAGATAGTGGGAGAGAGATGACAGCTCATGGGATGCCCCCAGGGGAAGGGACAGCAAACTGATACAAATGGGAGAGATGAGGGGGAAAGAAAATTTATTTTTATTTTTTAGAAATTTACCAAAATACACTAAACTTTTAAAGATAAATGTAGAGTGAAAAAAAATTAGGACAGCCATCAAAAAACAGCAAGTTTCCAAATAAAAGGACTGAAAGTATCTCACTGCTCCAGCATGACCTGTTGCCCTGTTTAGAGTAATTAGGAAGGTTAACGAAGGTCTCTATAACAGTTTCTTTTCTTATTTAAACTCCTTCAAATATTTCAGAATGTTAAAAACATGTTCGGAAAAGGACATAAGTTTTAAAACCCTTTGACATTTAAACTGGACATATCGGACATAAATATTCTGTCTTATCATGTCCAAACTGACCAGATCTGAGCTCTCACACTTATCATACATTGTCATTCTAAAAATAAACAATCACATCATTGAAATCTCGAAGCTATGAGATAATACCTGATTAATTCAACATATTGTGAATACATAAGCAGAACATTCAACAGAGCAATCTGAATGCTAAATGGTTGAAACATTTCCAAAATACTGAAGACTGTGCTCCAGCAATGGTGCAGGAATCGGTGGAGCAGTTTGTCCGAGGTGATGCTTTTATAAGGGTAGCACTTTTGGGTCTACTGTATATTCTTATATAAGCTTGCGGGGGGGGGGGGGTCTTGATAGAGGGGCAGGAAACTGAACGGGTATCCCAGGCAGCACATACTCTACCTATGCCGCCCTTCTTCAGCATCAACTTGACCATGATGAATGATAACGGGACCATCTTCATTTTGCAGAGGTACATAGGACGTGATCCAATGGGGCCTGGCTTTTCTTTCCCCAGAACAGCAGAGTGCAATTCAAAAGAGATTTGGTTCCAGTTTCTAGCAGGTCATGCAGCCACACAGTTTCTCACTTTCATTGCAATTGTTTCCAAGGGCGCATAAGCACAGAGAGAGACAGACAGACAGACAGACAGACAGACAGACAGACAGAGAGAGCCAGCAATCCAGAAAGAAGAGCTGTGATGTAGGAGGGAGTGAGGGAATTAAGTCAGAGTACATGAAAAGACAATTGAAATTAACTGGAGCATGGTTAAACGGAATTGATTCACCAAACTACCATTATAATAGGTGCCAGATCTGTAAAAGCTCAGAATAGACAAAAACGGTGGAGAATGGGGGCGGTGGAGTGTAGCAAGGAATTGATAGGTGGGGTGGGAGGGAAATAGTAAATGGCAAAACATTTGGATGCAGTTGCTAAGCAACATAATCTTTAAAAATTATTTTAATGTTTTTTTATTATTGTTGTTGTTATTGTTTTTGTTATTGTGTTGTTTCTTCTGTTGTCTTGCTATAAAAAGATATGTAAGCCAAGATTTGTTTAAAAGCAGGTTTTTATGCATGTGTATGGATTGGAGGATGGAGGTGAACAATATTGTATGTGCCTGTTGTGCTGTTGCTATTTTTTTACTTTGTGTGTGTGTGTGTGTGTGTCTTTGTCTCCCATCGGGGGAGAGGGCCAGTCAGTTAGATCAACCCAACTTCACAACTGGTACTTAATTTATCGACCTCCAAAAGGATGAAAGGCAAAGTCAACCTCAGCAGAATTTGAACTCAGAACGTAAAGCCAGACGAAATACTGCTAAGCAGTTTGCCCGGTATGCTAACGTTTCTGCCAGCTCGCTGCCTTGATGTTAATAATAATAATAATAATAACCCAAACCTATAACATTGTTGCCCTTAGATACAAGATTAATGCTTAACTCTGCCTAAGTCTACATTGGCTGACAATTGTTACAAATGCAATGGTAGTTGTTGTTGTTGTAGTTATTTGGTGGTAGTTGAGATTTTAGTTATGATTGCATGTTGAGAATGTTACTGTTGTGGTTATATAAAACAAGCATTGGAGTTAGGTGGCAGCCATGTTGGTGGTTGTTAGTGGTAGAGGTGGAGGTGCTGTTGGGGCCCCGTGTGTGTGTGTGTGTGTGTGTGTGTGTGTGTGTGTGTGTGTGTGTGTGTGTGTGCTGTTGCTGAGAACAACTTTGGATCCAAAGAAGGAATTCCAGGAGTGCTTCAATCTTTCTGAAAGATTCCTTTGATATCAGAGCAGCTGGTAGGAACGGTGACACACAAGATAGGAAAGACAGAAAGGATCAAAGAGAAGCTTTCCCAGAAAATACTGAATTTGAAAGAAATAGGGTCCTTTTTTTTTTATCGTTTTGTTTTTGTGATGGGGAGTGTTTTTTTTTGTGTTGTTTTTGTATGTTTCTCTGTGAAGTATGTGGGGCAAAGGAAAAACAAGGAACAGAGAAAGGAGCAATGGGAAAGATTTTGTTAGGGGCTGTTTAGTAGGAAGAGACGGGGGGGGAGTTGGGGGAAGTGTTGGGGAGAGTGGGGGAGGGGGCAAGAGGGGGTAAGTAATTGTTCCATGTAAGAATCAAAAAGTGTTCCAGCATTTATGGCTAGAATTATGTCCTGGTTCTTTCAATGATGATGAATGCGGCTGCGAGAGGGGGTGAGAGAGAGATAGAAAGACTAAAAGCTAATGAGAGAGAGAGAGAGAGAGAGTTAAACAGAGAAAGAGGGCAGAAAGGTAGGAAGGTGAGAATTTGAGTGAGAAAGATCAAAGAAGAAATGCGAAAGGGTAAGAAAGACAGATATGAGAAGGAATGTGAGAGATATTATGAAGGAAGGCTGTAGTTACCATTATATTTCTCTTGTAGCAGCCTTGACTACAATACCTCTTCATTAATCAGCATACCACCCCCATCACATCTACTACAACATACACACCATCTTGCTACACAACACACATACACTATTACTACCACAGCACTACATCCAACACATACACATATTCAAACCACTACAACTATAACATTACAACTGCTACCATCACACTATTACAGCTACTACCACCAAACTACTACAGCTGCTAACATCAAGCTACCACAGCTACTTCCATCGCATCACTGCAGTCACTACTGAAGTTCTGATGCTGCCAGGTAAATTGTTAAGAGAGAAACTGTTGAATCTCAAACTGAAGAACTTCCTGAAAACTAATGATTTTCACCTGTTAAGTGAAGTGAGAGTCAAGTCTCGTGTCTAAGATTTCACCTTTCTCTGATCTTACCTGGTCACAACAGATGAGGAAATATCTCACAGAAATAGAGACTGATTGGGACACCTGCTTGGAAGGTTGTCTAGGATGACCTGAACAAATACTGACAAATGATGGATGTAGCGATGCACTGCAATGGTGCATGCTCCCGTATCTGACCTGACCTGATCTTACCTGGTCTGTTGAGCTCAGGTAGGAAGAAGATGAGGGGTGAGGAGATGTCAGTGCTTTATCCAGGTGCAAATACAGTAACCATAGGTGAAATGGGACAAACCCTCATCACTCCGAAGGTACTTGCATGTGTGTACGTGCGCACGCGTGCGTGCCCGACCTGTATGCTGGTCCCTATCATACTAGGGATATGGTAAGTGCTTGTGAAGGTGCAAGCGTTATCAATTGATGATTCAAAGTGGAATTAATAGCACTAATTTCAGTGAATAATAAAAGTGACCTTCCAAGAAGTGAAACCCAACCCAGAGATTTGAACTCACAAATACACAGTTCACTACGAAATAAAGCTTATGAAGATTTAACTATCAATCAGTATATATCAAGTAGGAAGAGGATAATGATGATAACAATGATGATGATGATGACGACAACGACGATGACTATAATGATGATGATGATTATAGTGGTGTTAATAGTAACAACGGTCTTAGTAGTGACAATACTATAACGATGATTTTTTTATTTTACCAAAAACAAAGAAAGGAAACAGAAAAAAGACAAAGCAGGAAAAATGTTTCTTTGTTTTTTTATTTTTAAACTAGACTTGCTTGTAAATGAGATAAAGGGTTGAAAGAAAAATTACATGTGGAGGAGGAAAGCGGGGCGGATGAACAAGAGACAGACAGACAGAGAGGTTGAGAGGGAAGATGGAGGGTGCAAGGAAAGAAGGGAAAATGAATTCTAGGAAAACAGAAAGATTAAGAAGTTCTCCAAAAGAAGTATAAAAGGAAAGAAGAAGAAACGAAGATAAAGAAGAAAAAAGAAAGAATGAAAAGTGAAATGAAGAAAGCTAGAACAATAAGGAAGATATATAAATAAATGAACGAATACACAAACATTAAAAAAGAAATGATTTACTGAGAAACAAAAAGTGAACTGTTGAAAAAGTAGGTCAGCAAAGATGAAGGATAACTGGTGTGCGTGCGTACGTGCGCGCGTGTGTGCGTATGCACATATATGTGTGGGTGTAAACGTGTGTGAGTGTGTGTGTATACATGTTTGTGTGAATATATGATACATATTTACGTGTGTAGAGGGGAGAGAGAGGTAGGTGTGTATAACAGTTGTATGTGTATACATATGATGGAAAGAACATGGTTAACTCTGCATGTGTGTGTGTGTGTGTGTAACAGGAGCTGGATATTCACATCCCCTTGTAAATGATGGCATGTGTGTGTGTGTGTGTGTGAATGCGTATACATATCTGTATATGTATTTGTGTATGAACATATATCTCTGTAAAAGCAAATACAAAAAAAAAAACATTGAATGGGGAGGAAAAATTTTGGACTCCAAAACACCAAAGTGAGTTCAAATCGGTCGGTTTTAGCATCTTATCCCAGGGGAGACAATTTAAGATAGATAAACTGGATAGCATAAGTTGAGATAGATGGGAAAATATACTGAAAGACACAGAAATATCACATAAAAAGCATAAACAATAATCTTTGCATCGTATCTATATCACCCAAAATTCAAAGTAAATATATAAGGAAAGAAAGAAATGTGAATATGCTAGTGTGTGATTATGTGTAGGCACAAGTGTGATTTTAGACATCTATGCTTGCACCCTTCATAGGCATACGATTTCAGTCTTTATGCTTTGCCTTTCGCTATTTGTGTGTGTGCGTGTGTGTACCCTGCAATACTTTTATTATTATTATTTTTTTTTTTTATATATATATTGGATTCAAAATGGTTCAATCGGAGCCGAAACCTTTGGAAATATACGGTACTTGAAAGGCGGTGAACTGGCAGAAACGATAACACGCCGGGCGAAATGCTTAGCGGTATTTCGTCTGTCTTTATGTTCTGAGTTCAAATTCTGCCAAGGTCGACTTTGCCTTTCATCCTTTCAGGGTTAATAAATTTAAGTACCATCTGCGTACTGGTGTCGATCTAATCGACTGGCTTCCTCCCCCAAAATTTTGGGCCTTGTACCTAGAGTAGAAAAGAATACACTGCACTCGAGAAGAAGACTGATCAAGCCAAATGAAATCAGTCGTGACAGATACTGGTATCATGCAAAAGCACTTTCGGAGTGGTTGGCATTAGGAAGGGCATCCAGCTGTAGAAACCAAGCCAAATCTGAGTGGAGTCTGGTGCAGCCCCTCAGATTACCAGCCCTAGTCAAACCGTCCAACCCATGCCAGTTTGGGCAACAGACGTTAAATAATGATGATGATGATGATGATGATAAAGCACATGGCTCAATGGTTAGAGAGGGGGCTGCTATGTATGGCTGACTACTGGTCTTCCATAAACAAATTTGCCTGGACTTGTACCTCAGAAAGGAACTTTCTAGGTGCAATCCCATGGTCATTCATGACCGAAGGGTTTCTTATTCATTTGAAGCCTCATGATTCCTCCATTGCTACTCAGAATTCTGTGCCACATGCAAGAGCAATCTTCATGCATAACTGCATAAATACATCTAAATATGTAATGTGATACTCTTGTGTGTAAAATAAAGTATTATACCCAAATTAGTAAAGAAAGAGGTCAAAGAGACTTAATTGTGATGTCATGTTTAAAAATACTACCATCTTAATAGAGTTCCATAATGATAATAACAGGAAAACCATTCCTTAGTAAATTAGTCATGACAGAAATGGAAGCAATTATCTCAGAAATGAATTCACAGTTCATTCCAGACACAATGAGACAGAGAAGTATGCATGGGTTTCTTTGTGTTTACACACACACACGTACACAGATATAGACATACATATACAGACACACACATATATACATACATACATCCATCCATCCATCCATATCATCATCATCATCATCGTTTAACGTCCGCTTTCCATGCTAGCATGGGTTGGACAATTTGACTGAGGACTGGCAAGCCAGAAGGCTACACCAGGCTCCAATCTGATCTGCCAGAGTTTCTACAGCTGGATGCCCTTCCTAACGCCAACCACTCTGAGAGTGTGTGTATGTATGTATGTATACACACACAGACACATACATATATACACATGCAGACCCATACATATATACACACACGCACATACATACATACATATATATATATACACACACATAGTAAAACGGACGTTTAAGTCACCCTGTACAGAGACATTTACACACATACACAGAAACAACTTCTCTGACTTGAAGGAAGAATCAGCTTCACACAGGCACACACACACACACACACACACACACACACTCCTTGTGATATCTTCTTCTATGAGTCATCCCTCTCAATAAGCATTTACAATGGCTGTAATGCGTGTGCGTATGTGTCTGTGAGTGTGTAGCCTTAAAGAAACAGTGACTGCTTCTATCCACTTAGTTATCGATTCTCCTTACACAACACATCCACACACTCGCATGCAAACTAACACACACACACACACACACACACACACTCTCTCATGCATATATATGACATGTACGCTTCTCAAGCAGCAACAACCCGCCTCCTATACCAGCACCAACACCACCACCATCCATCATCATCATCATCATCATCATCATAGTCAACAAGACCAATTTCACTGATGTTGCAACAGCTAATGGTAACAGCATCATCTATTGGCAGCAGAAATAGGCTGGAAAACTTTGCAGCTGTCTGTTTGGTGCTTGTTGCATGGAATTAAGAATGGCACTACATTATTTCTTATTGTTGTGTGCGAGAGAGAGAGAGAGAGAGAGAGAGAGAGAGAGAAATGACAATGAAAGGAGAACAACAGCAGCAACAAAAACAACACAGAGTATAGCAAAGATGACAAGAAAGCGGGAATAAGAGAGAAGAAGATGGGGGGGGAGGTAAGGAAAGAAAAGGAAAGGAAGAAGGAAAAGAGAAGGGAAAAACAGCAAAGAAAGAGAAGAGATAAAAGCAAGAATGAATAAATGAAAGGAAAAAGAAGAGGATAAGGAAAAAGAAGAGGATAAGGAAAAAGAAGAGGATAAGGAAAAAGAAGAGAAAAAAGAAAGAAGCCTGAAGTAGCAACCGTAACAACAACAACAACGACAAGTGAAAAGGACAGGAGAGAGAGAGAGAGAGAAAGCAACGACAACAACAGGTGCAATAAAATGCAACATGACAAGATAATTGAAGAACTGCAATGAACAACAACTGCAACAACAAATGAATTGTTGATGACAACAGAAACAACAATAGGTGCAGGTATGGCTGTGGAGGTAAGAAGTTTGCTTCCCAATCACATGGTTCCGGGTTCAGTCCCACTGTGTGGCACCTGGGGCCACCAACAGCCTTGGGCCGACCAAAGCCTTGTGAGTGGATTTGGCAGAGGGAAACTGAAAGAAGCCCTTTATGTATGTGTATGTCGTTATCATCATCATTTAATGTCCGTCTTTCATGCCGTCCGATATGCATGTGTCTCCTTGTGGTCTGTTTGTCCCACCCCCCACCACTTGTCAACCAATGTCGGTGTGTTTATATCCCTGCAACTTAGCAGTTCAGCAAAAGAGACCAATGGAATAAGTACCAAAGAAAAAAGTACTGGGGGGGGGGGGGGGTCAGTGCATTTGACAAAGATTGGTGACTTGTGTAGCGACTTTGTAGAAAGTGAAGGAGAGTTGTGAATTTGTGAACTTCAGTCTCTTGTCTGTGACTTTCTCCAATCCAGGGAGGGTGGGAGGGAGGGAGGGAGGAGGATCTATCCCAGTCTCAGACTGAAAATTATTGACCCTGAAATGATGAAATCATTAGAACTAAAAGAGCAGAGAGCAAGAATGAGCACTGCAAGCAATTCTGTCTGATTCTCTCAGAACTCTGCCAAAATGCCATTCTATGAAAATGCTTGGGCCTTCAATTCCAGATGAAATCATAGGACCATCATTGTAAGCCATGCCTCCTTCTTCAGATCTGAACATGGACAATTTCTTCCAGAGAGAAGGAGAGGAAAAATTAGCCTCAGTATTGCACTTGAACCATATTAACTCCAAAAGCATGAAAGCAAAGATAGCCCCAACAGGCTTCACATGGCTTCATTCAAATCCACATGAGCACATTCAATTTCTCAGTCATCGATGTATGAAGTTTTAGCATAAGCAGGTAATGTCAATTTATTAACATGAAATGTCAATTTAACAGATGCCATTTTATCAACAAAAAATGTCAATTTATTAATAGGAAATGTCAATTTATTAACAGGAAATGTCAATTTATTAACAGGAAATAATTTATTAACATGCAGCATCAATCTATTAACTGTTAGAGTCAATTTATCATTAGTAATGTCAAATTAACAGGAAATGTCATTTCATTAACAAGAAGTGTCAATTACTAAAATGTGAAGTCAATTTATTAACAAGCGTCAATTTATAACAGACAAATAAAACTTCACAGGCAAACTCTCTGAGACTTTCTTTAGAAATTGCATTACACATTTCTTTTATCGGTGTTTTGTCTGATCTTGTATTTAAGTATAAGTACGAATGACGCATGTATGTAGCTGTATGTGTGTGTGTGTGTGTGTGTATCATACTCAATATCAACATAAACAAGTTGCTCTTTATATATGTATGCATATGTATGTGAATACACAGTTCAAAAATAATTTACATTTACACAAAGTATTTACAGGCTACATAAATATGCATTCATACTCGCACAGACATTCGTACATACAGAAGAAGGTAATTTATATTCATATGACAGCACGAGTCTCTCTCTCTCACACACACACACACACACACACACGTATACATTATACATAAATGCGTGCGCATGTACTAACATACATACATTGAAATACAAAAGTGTGTTTCTGCACGTGAACACATTGCACTCACACTAATCATATTATGTTGAAATAGTAACACCCCACCATTTACCATTCTAACCTCTTTTATCGCCGCCTCCACCACTCATCCATTATCATCAAAAACTAGAACAGGTGTGATATTGTTTACTACATACAGTGCAATGTCTACACTG
>NC_142942.1:53124124-53136624 GCF_046866305.1 Octopus bimaculoides | reverse complement strand
GGAACTAAACGGAAACAATAACGAAAAGGGGACACAGTTGAAAGGTAAGAGTGGAGATAATTAAAATATACCATCAGCAACAGCAGCACCCATGAATCATGTAAAAATACCAGTCACCACCATCATAACATCACTATCATCACAAACCGATAAGGAAGCCTCTACATGGTGACATGACATGCAAGAAACAGCAGTGAAGTTTCTTCCTCAAATCATATCCTACAGTCTTTTTAAAAACACACAGATAGTGTAGCTCTGGTTTATACTATATCTGGGATCATGATCAAGTCTCACATGCATTTAATCAGGGTAAATGGTAAAGACCCCCTTCAGTCATGGCCCCTAGAAAGTACCCCCTCCTCGGGAGGGGGAACAAGTCCAGGCAAGGTCGTTTATAAAAGACCTACAGTTGCCCATGCATTCCAGTCTCCCCTTTCCATGCCACCAATGTTAGCCAAGGGAAGAGCAAAGGCCGATACAGCTTGGCACCAGTGACGTCGCAACGTGAAATGAAGTGTCTTGCTCAAGAACATAACACATAGCCCGGTCAGGGAATCGAACTCACTACCTCACGATTGTGAGTCCGACACTCTAACCACTGAGCATTTAATCAGAGTTCAGGTTAGTCAAGGCTGACCAAGGGTTAAACAACAAGATTAACTTCATGAGGAACACCAGCAGTAGCATCATCATCATCATCATCAAACTCAGTAGCAACATCATCATCATCATCACCACCATCAAAACAATGTAGGCCTCATCTGGTTGCTATTAAATGATTTTGTAAAATAAAGACTACCATACACAAGACACACAATATGTATATACACATATACATACATACACACATGTATACACATGCTGATTGCTACTTCTTAGAAGAGTGCCAACTCAACATATATATACATACATACACATAAATATACATACATATATATACAAACACACATATGAAGAGATTGACAGAGAAAATAGAGAGAGATGAAGAAAGGAATGGCTGGAAACGTAATGAAGGAGTGAGGCAAAATTTGTTCTGTGCAATTTCCTGCTGCACCAGATACCCTGTACTTTACAGTCTGCATTTTCTTCTGCAACGATATGGATCATAGAATTTCCTGCACTGAAAATCATGGTGAATGTCTAACGGTAAGCAGAACCAGATTCCAGATTCTGATAAGGTCAACATATGGTTAAGAATGGTACCTGGAGATTTAGAATAATCCCTTTAGTACAAGAAATGGTAGCGGTAAAAGTGCATTTCTGAATGAGAGAGAGAGAGAGAGAGTGTGTGTGTGTGTGTGTGCGCGTATGTGCACATTAGTAAATATGTCCTTGTATTACATACATCTCTATGGAATAAATCGTCATCATCATCATCATTGTTTAACGTCTGTGTTTTCCATGCTGGCATGGGTTGGACGATTTGACTGAGGACTGGTGAACCAGATGGCTGCACCAGGCTCCAATCTTATTTGGCAGAGTTTCTACAGCTGGATGTCCTTCCTAACGCCAACCACTCCAAGAGTGTAGTGAGTGCTTTTACGTGCCACCGGCACGAAGGCCAGTCAGGCGGTACTGGCAATGGCCATGCTCAAAATGGTGTATTTTATGTGCCACCCGCACAAGAGCCAGTCCAGGAGCACTGGCAACGATCAATGATGCTGATGATGACAAAAACATGAAGGTTAAGAAGGATGCGTCTGTACCACTCGTCCAACAAGTAGGTCATATTTCCAAATATAAAACAGTCAGGCCATTAGATACCAACTCATCTAAAGCTGCCTCTGGTTTAATAATATGAAAACTAATTTTAATGTGCTCATATTTTAATTAAAACATTTAATTATATAACTTTAATTAAAAACATTGTGTTATATTCCAAACATCAATATAATTGTACCAAAGAAATAAAAATGATGACCTGGTGAGGAAGTCTCAACAAGGTTAATCCCTTGACCTTTTAGAAATAGCAGTCAAATCTCCCTTGCACAACACACCAGTCTTTAAAAGGAGGAGAACACATTAAATGAAATGGTCTCGAAAAACACTACAAAAAAGACAGGATGGTCACAATTGGAATGCCTTTGATCATAGGTTTGTTCAATGAGAGTTGACCTAGGGTTAAACAAAAGCAGCTGAAGAAGTAAGGAAAAAAAATTATTATTTTACTAAATCTGTCCTAATTTTTGATTATTTTAAAAATTAATTAAAACACATAGGCAATGTATTTCATTAAAAATATGGTCATTGATGAAAGTAAATTGACATACATGTTACAGTATTGGATAGAATGCCTTGCAGTATTTCTTCTGATGCTCTGCAATCTGAGTTAAAATCCTGCTACGGTCAACTTAGCTTTGCATTGTTTTGGGATTGACTGTGGCCATGCTGGAGCACCGCCTTTAGCCAAGCAAATCGACCCCAGGACTTATTCTTTGTAAGCCTAGTACTTATTCTATCAGTCTATTTTGCCGAACCGCTAGGTTATGGGGACGTAAACACACCAGCATCGGTTGTCAAGCGATGTTGGGGGGACAAACACAAACACATATACATATATATATATATATATATATATATATATATATATATATAGATATAGATATATATACATATGCATATATACGACGGGCTTCTTTCAGTTTCTGTCTACCAAATCCACTCACAAGGCTTTGGTCGGCCCGAGGCTATAGTAGAAGACACTTGCCCAAGGTGCCACGCAGTGGGACTGAACCCGGAACCATGTGGTTCGTAAGCAAGCTACTTACCAGTCACAAATATGTGTATGTATATACATACATACACACACTCTCTCTCTCATACACACACACACACACACACATGTATTTGATTCAAAACTCCAATAATGCTTCTGAACTAGGAAGAATGAAAAAAGAAAGGGTGTTTAATTGCTAAGGATTCATTAATTGATGAGAATGGGATGGGACCGGGTTGAAGTAAGGGGTATAAGTGCATAGTAATTGAGGTGGAATAGGTGGAGGTGGTTTGGGAGGGGCGAGGTAAGGTGACAAATGCAAATAAAGTTTCTAATGGGTGTAACCCACTCCCACATCCCACCTACGAAAACAGACAGTCGAAAAAGGAAATTACAGAAATCTATGTTTATATATGAAATTGGAGGGGTGTGGCATATGTGGATTGCTTTAGAATAATGTAGGGCAAGTGGTGTATGGATCAGAGGATGTCGGTTTTTTAAAGAATATGTCTGTCTGTCTGTCCCGTGGTTTGTATGACACATTTGATTGCATTTGTTGCAGTGTGGGTGTATATATGTATGCATATATATATATATATATATATATATATATATATATATATATATATATATATATATATAGTTTTAGGGAAAATAACCAATTTTCAAGAACTCATCGATGAAAATCCACTATCACATATAGAAAAATTAATAATTAAAAGCACAATAAATATAATAAGTATTTCATATTAATTCATTTGGTACTTATTGTTGGTTGAGATATATATCTAATTATTGTTCTACTTACGATCTGAAGAGTAGCTATATTTTTGAATAGAATTTATTTTCGATAATTTCAATAGATTTTAATCGATTTAAATTTCTTTTCTATTTGAAAATTGGTTATGAAACACGTGTAATCTTTTTATTATATTTATCTTATGATATTTACTTTACTTTATATTATACTCATTTATTGTGCTTTTAATTATTAATTTTTCTATATGTGATAGTGGATTTTCATCGATGAGTTCTTGAAAATTGGTTATTTTCCCTAAAACTATATATTTATATATAAGGCTCAATTTAATATTAATTTTTTTATAAATTGATTTTAATTGAGTTTTTTACCTGTAATTTTGGATTTTGTCCCTAATATTATATATATATATATATATATATATATATATATATATATATATATATATATATATATATATATAGGTGCAGGAGTGGTTGTGTGGTCAGTATCATGCTTACCCAACCACAAGCTTCCAGGTTCAGTCCCACTGCGTAGCATCTCGGGCAAGAGTCTTCTACTATAACCTCGGGCTGACCAAAACCTTGTGAGTGCATTTGGTAGAAGGAAACTGAAAGAAGCCCATCGTATATATATGTGTGTGTGTGTGTGTGTGTGTGTGTGTGTGTGTGTGTGTGTGTGTGTGTGTGTTTGTCTCTCTCAACATCGCTTGACAACTGATGTTGGTGTGTTTATATCCCAGTAACTTAGCAGTTCATCAAAAGAGACCAATAGAATAAGTACTAGGCTTACAAAGAATAAGTCCTGGGGTTCGACTAAAGGCAGTGCTTCAGCATGGCCGCAGTCAAATGACTGAAACAGCAGAGTCCAGTCTGGGCCTACCAATGCCTTGTGAGTGAATTTGGTAGGTGGAAACTGTGTAGAAGCCTGCTGTGTGTATGTATGTGCATAAGTGTTTGCTTCCCCCCACTACGACCATCCAACCGTTTGATAACCAATGTGGGTTTGTTTACCTCCCTGTAAACTAGCAGTTCAGCAAAAGAGATGAACAGAATAAGTTCCAGGCTTAGAAAAAAAGTACCTGGGGTGGATCTGTTTGACTAAACCCTTCAATAGGGTACCCCCCTTCCCCACCCCCAGCATGGCTGCAGTCCAATGACTGAGATCAGTCTCTGTAGTTGTTTAGCCCCAAGTCAACCATGATTGAGCAAAAAGGTTCCACCCATGACAATCCAATCCTTACCTGTACAAAGACCCCAACATACTTTTTGTCTTTGAAAGAAGACAAGATCAATCTTTCCAAGAACATAATATATATGTCTGTATATAATTTATATATATATATACATACATACATCTACACACACACACACACACACACATATATATATGTACAGACATACACATACATACACACATAGATACATACATATACACACACACACACATACACACCTGATGTTGCTGTATAACCCTAGTCAACTCTGATCAAGCAGAACTATAATCGAGGCATTCCAGCCATGACCATCACAACTTTTTTTCAGACAATCAATTCAAGACTACATTATGTGTTCCTTAATTATGTCTTTTTACTTCAAGACGATATTATTCAAGGGCAATTTGGTTGCTATTTCTATCAGGATGTGAGGAAGCAGGATGTGATGGCTTCCTCATTGCCCCATACTGTCTTTCTTTGAAATTGAATTTTTATATTTTTTCACTCTCCCCTTCCCCACCCTTGTACTCTGCTCTCTGGGGACTCATGTCACATGACCTTCCCCCAAGTTTACCTGACACACCCATCTCTCCTCCTCTTCCTCATCACCCACACCATGGCCTTATACTAACCCCAATGCCAAAACTTGCCTCCCCATAATCCTCAACCCATTGGAATTCTCTTCCTGCCCATGTTCTTCCTGTAGATATCAACTCAGATGTTTTAACCAAACATCTAGCATATCAATCTCACCCCAAGTCCCAGAGGAACTGTGAAGGTCAGGGGTACACCAGCAACCCCTCTGCTTCACTCTGACTGAATCCCATAAAATGGTTCAGTGTTTACTGTAGCACCATTCTTTTACTTGTTTCAAGCAGTTGACTGCAGCCATGAGAACTGGTTTCCCCGGTTTCCATGGCGTATATATTCCCCACCTGGGATACCAGTCCATCACAGGATTACACATTTTGGCCAGCTGAGTGGACATTGCCCGGTCCAGGAATCGAAACCACAATCTTACGATCATGATTCTAACACCCTAACCACTAAGCCACGTGCCTCCACACATGTCTTTAATTTCCAATTTTAAATTCCACAAAAGTCGACTTTAGCTTTCAAACCTTTGGGGTCAATGAAATAAGTACCAGCTGAGCACCGGGGGGGGGGGGTCAATGTAATCTACTGCCCCCACCCACCATCTTCCCCAAATTGCTGGCCATGTGCCAAAATTTGAAACCAATATTTTCATCCTTCTGGGGGTCAATGTAAAACTCACTTCCTGCCTCCCAACCCCCCACCCCCAACTGCCACGCATCCAAATTTCTGGCCATTTGCCAAACTGAGAATATATATATATTTTTTTTTTTTATTTCCTTTTCTTCAACTTATTTCTGAACTAATTTTCCTTCAGCATCTGCAAAGAAAGATTTTGTTTTCCTTTCGCAGCAGCGCAAACACCATCACTGGAACTATACAGCAGCGGTGGTGGTGGTGGTGGTGGTGGTGGTGGTAGTAGTAGTAGTAGTAGTAGTAGTAGTAGTAGTAGTAGTAGTAGTAGTAGTAGTAGTAATAGTAGTAGTTTATAAAAAAAATTCTTGCTTCCTTTGCCTCCCCCCCCAGTGCCACTGCCTCCACCGCCAATCACCACTCGATGCCACACTTTTGCTTCAGCCC
Source organism: Octopus bimaculoides (assembly GCF_046866305.1). Lineage (NCBI taxonomy): Eukaryota > Metazoa > Mollusca > Cephalopoda > Octopoda > Octopodidae > Octopus > Octopus bimaculoides. The sequence goes on along the minus strand of NC_142942.1, from coordinate 53,130,258 downwards.
CAATCCTACCCCCACTTCTGTATGAAGCCACCTTTCCCTTTTGATGTGGTGTGGGAATAAGATTCAAAGACTTTTACCAAAATGGAAAGTGAAAACAAAAAAAAAAAAGGAAAAGAGAAGAATAAAAGGGGTACCCTGTGATGTAGTGGGGGAGGGCTGGTGAAGGTACAGGTTAGAACAGGGTAGGTGGTGCAGTGGATCGAGAAGGGCCAGGCTAGAAGGGTGGGGGAGAGAAACATGCTGGGAGTTATTTAGGTAAACTGAGCAAGGGGGTTAAATATAAATACATACACATGCACACACACACACACATACACACACACACACACACACACACACGTATGTATATATGTATATATGCATGCGTGTGCTTATGTGTGTGCGTGTATGCAAGTGCATACACACACACACACTCCACTTTTAGAAAAGAATTTTCTTTCAAACCTGCTATGGTGTGTGTGTGCATGTGTGTGTGTGGAGGAAGATAATTATTTGGTGATGGTAGTGATGGTAGTAGTAGTAGTAGTAGTAGTAGTAGTGGTGGTGGTGGTGGTGGGGATGATAGTGAAGATGTATTCATGTAGCCGGTGGTGCCAAAGATGTAGGGATGATGATGATGATGATGATGATGGTGGTGGTGGTGGCCAGATTGATTTTGATGACAGTGGTGGAGGTGGTACATACAGATGGTAATAGTAGGAAATAGTGATGATGGAGACAGCTGCAAGAGTGATGATGATGATGATGAAAGTAGTAGGTGAGATGATGTGCCGATGATGGCAGCAGAGAGGATGCGGGAGGGAGGGGTGTAAATTGTAAGCAAAAATTCAATAATAACAATAAAAAGTGTCAGCACTATCATCATCATCATCATCATCATCATAACAGCCATCATCATCATAACAGTCGTTATCATCATCTTAATCATCAACAGAGTTGCTAGAATCCTTAAGAGTCAGCAATAAGCCTCTTTACCCCACATCTCAGAAACATAACTATTTTTGTGGTGCACTCCCCACCATTACCCTACACTTCCAGACCCCTGACAAAGACTTAAATAACCTGTGAATCCCCCAGCCTTAATTCACCTGCCTACTGCCACCACCACCACCACCACCACCACCACTAACCTTGTTTCTGAGCAGAACAACTCCCTAAATTAAGCATATTCTTCACTATACATCAACTCTCAGTGAGGAGACCCCGATGGGGATGGGAGGGGTGGGGTGATGATGAACACTTGATATGCTAGAAACAGCAGTCAAAGATTCTTCATATAATACAGTGGTTGTGTGGTTGAGAAGTTTGCTTCTCCCAACCGTATCGTCTTGACTTCAGTCCCACCGTGCCCCACCTTCAGCAAATGTATCCTACTATAGCCCCCATGCCAGCCAAAACACCTTATGAGTGGATTTGGTAGACAGAAACTGAAAGAAGTTTATCTTGTGTGTGTGTATCTGGTTTCAAATACACACACTGGTAACTGGTACTTAATTTATCGACCCCGAACGGATGAAAGGCAAAGTCGACCTTGGCGGAATTTGAACTCTTTCAGTTTCTGTGTACCAAATCCACTCACAAGGCTTTGGTTTGCCCGAGGTTGTAGTAGAAGACACTTGCCCAAGGTACCATGCAGTGGGATTGAACCCGGGACCATGTGGTTGGCTAAGCAAGCTTCTTACCACACAGCCATTCCTGTGTGTCTTTTTTTTGTTTCTCCCCCCCCCCCCCACACACACACACACACACCACCACCAGTTGACAACCGTGCTGGTTTGTTTACATCCCCATAATTTGTCAGTTCAGCCAAAGAAACCAACAGAATAATAAAAACTTGAAAAATAAATAAAAAATAGTAGCGGTGTTAATTTGCGTGAGAAACCCTTTTAGTTGGTGCTCCAGCATGGCTGCAGTCCAATGACTGACACAAGCAAAAGATCCTTTCAATTTAAAAATAACAGGAAAAAACACAACAAACAATGTAGTCCCAGATAGACTTGTTTGGACAAAAATAAACAAACTGACATGATGGGCACAGTTGGAATACATTTTTGGTCATAGGTTTACTTCATCAGGGCTGACCTAGAACTAAACAAACATCAACAACACCATTGTCACCAAAATTCACCACTATAACCACCTCAATACCAGCTTTATTATCTCCATTGTCCTCTTATAAAAACCCAGGCCTAAAATTATATCAAAAAAAGACCAGCCTTTGTGTGTCAGTTTTTGGCTCTCAATACAATACAAACATTCTCTTTTGATACGTTTCTGCATATACAGCTATTATGCTGCCTCTCCATCACTTGTAGTTCAACTCTGACATGAGAGACTGACAGTTTATATGGGAATGATATGTTAGGTGCGTGTGTGTGGTGGTGGGGGAGGGGGAATAAAACAAAAAAAAAACAATGAAGTATAACCAAACGATTAACACAGTTTCGTATGAACTAAGACAGCTCCTGGTTCAAGGATACAAATTTCTTGTTTTAATGTGATCATCATCATCATCATTTTAACGTCCACTTTTCCATGCTTGCATGGGTCAGACGGAGTTCATTGAGACAGATTTTCCACAGCTGAATACTGTTCCTGTTGCCGAACCCTAAATGTTTCCAAGCAACGTAATATTTCCCAATGGCCAGGTTTATTCTGGCAGAGTACTGGAAATGGATGACACTGCTTAAGACAGTGACAATTGTTTTACAACTATCATGTGATGTCAAGATAAGGGATTTTTTCAATCTCAAGCACAGATTTTTTTTTAATTAATTTTTTGTAACTAAACACTTTGAAACTTTGGATACTGGTTGAATGTGTCACATAGGACACGGTTTACTCTTAATATTTTTGATAAAATTTTGTATTTTAGAAGTTATTTCGTGTTAAAGTTGTCATATTTGTGTAATTTTAACCAATCAGTGACATGTATTCAGCTGAAGAAAGTTACTGCTGCTTGAGATTGAATAGATCCAAGACAAGACAACATAAGATCCACTTGGTGTGCTTCAATTCTTCATTATTGTCCTTTTCAACACAAGCGGCATATGTCAGAAATGTATTCTATATATTGATTTCAACTTTTGGCACAACATCAGCAATTTCTGGGGAGGGGTTCAGTCAGTTACATTCATCTTTAAAAGATGAAGACAAAGTGGATCTTGGTGAAATTTGAACTCAGAATGTAAGGACAGACAAAATACTGCTAAGCATTTTGCCCATTGTGCCAACAATTCTGCCATTGTATTTTATATACAATTCCTTATTGTAATTTATATATTAAATACTTTTGTGTATGAGGTCAGTGAGTCAACAAAATTGTTGCTATGCTGGACAAAATGCTAAGTGGCATTTCTTCTGACCTTTACGTTCATCCTCCTCCTCACCATCATCATTTAATGTCCATTGTCCATGCTGGCATGGGTTGGATAGTTTGACCAGGGCTGGTAAGCTGGAAGGCTGCACCAGACTCCAGTCAGATTTGGCTTGGTTTTCTACAGCTGAATGCCCTTCCTAATGCCAACCACTCTGAGAGTGTAATGGGTGCTTTTACATGCCACTGGCACAGGTGCCATTTGTGTGACACCAGTATCTGCCATGACTGCAATTTTGCTCAGCTTGATTGGTCGTCTCAAGCATGATATAATGCCAAAGTTCTTGGTCATTGCTTCTGTGAGGCCCAATGCTCAAAAGAAACTCAGCCACTTTACCTCTGCGAGGCCCAACACTCGAAGGGTTCTCTTTACGTGCCACTGGCACGGGTGCCAGTTATGTGACACCAGCATTGGCCAGGATTATGATTTCACTTGGCTTGACAGGTCTTCTCAAGCACAGCATATTGCCAAAGGTTTCAGTCACTAGTCATTGCCTCTGTGAGGCTCAAAGTCCGAAAATCGTGTTTCACCATTCTGAATCCAAATTCTATTGAGGCTGACTTTGCTTTTAAACCCATTCAGGGTTGATAAAATAAGTACCAGTCTAAATGTAATTGACTGGCCCCTTCCCCCAAAACTTCAGGCATTGCACCTATTGTAGAAAGGATATTATACACTTGTGTGTCCTAGACAAATAATGTTAGATATGTTTGTGTCTTTTAATGATGGTCTGTCATTACAGTTCTGAAAATATAACTTACATTCAAGATTGAGTTATTGTCAGTAATACAATATGAATTACCGCTTTATGATGCCATACACTGATTACATTTGTAAGTGTACTATTATATTATGCACCCATATGTTCCAGATACATAATACTAAGTACACCAGTATGTGTGTATGTGTTGTGTTGTGTGTGTGGAATAGTGTATGAGTGGAAGTAAGAGCATATATGTGTAGGTATTTTCAACCATTAAGAAATAACTTTCAATTAAGACTCTGGTGTTTGTCAGTAATAAAACATTTTTTTTTTCTTTTTTAAAGCTATATATGGTGTCACAAGTTCTGTTAATTGGAAGGGTAGTAATAAATAAATACCCTGTGAACTGTACTAATAATAATGATAATGATACTCTATGAAAATTACGTGCAATGTTAAAAGTAAAATAACAAAAGATGGAATCACAGGAAAGAATAATGGCATCTTAATTCTTCTTTCTGGCCAACATCCAAAATATCTAAGGAGACAGGGTAACACACACACACACATAATTTACTTCAATTTTCCATGCTTGCATGGCTCAGATAATGATTCTTTTGTGAGAGCAATTATTGTTTACATACACACACTTACATACATATGTACATAGATATATATATGTTCCTTTTCATGGGTGAATGCTGTTCTGACTCCAATAGGAAACAGGAATGGAACTCTGGTACTTGTTCAGTGAAGCAAAGCAAAGTATCTGACAGAACCTCGTTCGGGGACACAACACAGTGACCGTAGAATGATTTGAACTAATGAGCCATAGGCCATTTGGTATGGCTGCGTGGTTAAGAAGCTTGCTTTGCAACCAAGAGGTTTCTGGTTCAGTCTCAATGCACAGCACCTTGGGCGAGTGTTTTCTTCTAGTCCTGGGCTGATTGATGCCTTGGGAGTAAATTTGGGAGATGGAAACTGAGTGGAAACCCAACATGTGTGTGTGTATATGCACACACGGGTGCATGCCCATATTTGTCCCCCACCCACCAATGTTGGTTTGTTTACATCCTAAGTTAGTGATTCGGCCAAAAGAGACCAACTGAATAAATACTGGACTTAAAAAACTAAATACTGGGGTTGATTTGTTTGCTAAACACTTCAAGGTGTTGCTCTCCAGCATGGATAGTGACCATGCTGGGGCACCACCTTGAAGTGTTTAATTAAAAACAAATTGTCCCCAGTACTTATTTTCTTTCTTTCTTTCTTTTCCAAGTACTTATTTCATCAGTTTCTTTTACTGAGCTGCTACATAACAGTGACAGAGGGGGAGAGAACATAAACAAACCAACACCGGTTGTCAAGCAGTGATTGAGAAATACAAGCACAAAGATCCCCCCCCCCAAGTGCATTTTTTTTTCTTGCTTTTTTTTTTTTTTTTTGAAGGTGTGTATATAAAAGGGTGGATAAATGTCAGAGGGTGTGAATTTAATTTTACAGATTCCAATGAAATTAGGTTGGAATACTGGTATACATGCGGGAGTGAGAGTGTGTAAATATATGTCAAGGCATATCTGAATCTAATAGGTCATTTAATTGCGTAAATAATTATCTACAAAGTATATGTAATAATACATATAACGTAATTACACTTACGTACTTATACACGTATGTATACACACACCTTAGACCTCTTTACAGACACATCAAATATTCTTTTTATCATTCTATAAATAGCTTTATCTTGCACTACAGGAAGCTAAAAGTGGATCTTCCCCCGTTAGAAGTAGCTGAGAGAGGAGACAGAGAGAGCGATGCGAGTAGGAAGATAAGGATGGAGATGAAGGACAATTAAGAGAAAGGGGCAGTAGAGGGAGGGAGAGGGAGGAGGAGAGAGAGGGAAAGAGAGAGAAAGAGGGAGAGAGAAAGAAAAAGGAAGAGACAGTGTGCGAGAGAGGGAGAGAGAAAGAAAAAGGAAGAGACAGTGTGCGAGAGAGGGAGAGAGAGAGAGGGCCAAGTAACTCTATTACTACCACCTGTCACCAAACCAT
>NC_142942.1:53099124-53119124 GCF_046866305.1 Octopus bimaculoides | reverse complement strand
ACAATAAACACACACACACACACACACACACACACATAAATATATATATATATAAATCTGTGTGTGTGTGTGTATACATATAATGTATGTGTGTGTGTCTGTTGTATGGTACCTTACTTATCAATAAAAACAAATTGGAAGCTGTGTCATTCATTCCATTCCTGAGATAAAATCTAAACACTAAAAGACCAGTCTTAATTGGCAATCTTTTGTTTCTGTGTCAGACTGTGGCCATGCTGGGGCTCCTCCATGAAGTGGGGGTAGTCAAACAAACTGACCCCAGTGCTTATCGACAAAAAGAAATTTTTTTTTAAAGCCTGTTACTTATTCTATTGATTTTTTTTACCAAACTGCTAAATTACAATGATGTAAACAAACCAACACCAGTTATCAAGTAGCGAGGCGGGTGGGGGTGGTACACAAACACAGAAAACGGATCTAAAAGGATGATGATGATCATCACACACACACACACACACACACACACACGATTGGCTTCGTTCAATTTCCATCTACCAAATCCATTCACAAAGCAGTGTGAGCTATGTGGTTGAGAAGCAAGCTTCTTGTCACACAGCTACATCTGTGTCTCTATATTTAGGTTTCACAAGATACAAAGGGTCCAAGGACAGCCTTCTACATCAGTGTCTGTTTCGGTAGGCCCCTGAAACTGGATGCCCTTCCTAATACCAACCACTTTACATCATGTGCTGGGTGCTTCTTTTTTATGCCACCATGATCAATTCACCTCAATGAATATATATGAAAGTCTTTTCTCCTCTAGGCACAAGGCCGGATATTTTGGGGGAGGGGGCCAGTCGATTAGATAGATCCCAGTACGCAACTGGTACTTAATTTATCGACCCTGAAAAGATGAAAGGCAAATTTGACCTCGGCAGAATTTGAACTCAGAACATAAAGACAGATGAAATACTGCTAAACATGGTTCCAAGTTCAGTCCCATTGCGTGGCACTTTGGGCATGTATCTTCTACTATAGCCCTTGTGAATGGATTGTGTAGATAGAAACTGAAAGAAATCATGCATCATCATCATCATCATCATCATCGTTTAACGTCCGCTTTCCATGCTAGCATGGGTTGGACGATTTGACTGAGGACTGGTGAAACCAGATGGCAACACCAGGCTCCAATCTGATTTGGCAGAGTTTCTACAGCTGGATGCCCTTCCTAACGCCAACCACTCAGAGAGTGTAGATGCACTAAAATAAAAATCACATTGGATAACCTGGTCCAATACAGGCAACGATACCCCTTCCCCACAAAATGTATGATCATCATTGGAATATGTTAGCAAATTTTGAGGATCCTATGAAGGTATTGCTAATGGAAACATTCCAAGTGAGTCAGACATCACTGTTGGGGACCCAGATTTCAGATCCATACAAGTGGGCAGGAATTACAGCTGTCTTATTCTACATAAAAAGGAGCTCTGTATTAGCCTCAGGGTCTCAGCATGGAAAAACTTGTGTTTGGTCATAAAAGGCACCGACAGGCATTCCTTGCACAGTTCAAACAATGCTGGGTTTTCCATTTGATGTCGAAGTTTGGCAAGAGATGTTGGCAGCAAACATATTTCAGAAAACTCCACATACATACACACGTGTCTATGCATATAAGTGCGTGTGTGCGTGTGCACGCATGAACGGCATTAGACTTTAAAAAGAAGACACTCCTTAAAGGGACATAACTCAGATGAGGGAGGAAGGTGGGTAGGTTTTAGACTTGATTCCACAAAGACAGACAGACATAGATAGATAGAGACAGAGGTAGATAGATAGAGACAGAGGTAGATAGATAGAGACAGAGGTAGATAGATAGAGACAGAGGTAGATAGATAGATGGAGAGATAGATAGATATTTAGATAGATAGATAGATAGATAGATAGATAGATAGATAGATGGACAGATAGATAGATAGACAGACACAGATATACGGAGAGTGATAGAGAGACATACATAGTCAGATAGAGACATACATACATACAGACAGATAAACAAACATAAATACACAGACAGACAGAGAGACATAGACATAGATAGATATACGGAGAGAGATAGAGAGAGACATACATACATACAAACAGATAAACAGACATAAATACACAGACATACATAAATAAATAAATAAATGAATAAATAAATAAATAAATAAATAAATACAGACATACATACATAGATATAGACAGGTACACGTTGATAGACGGTGAGACAGACAGACAGACAAATAGACCGCTAGAAAGTTATAGAAAAAAAGTGTGAGAGAAAGAAAGGGTAAAGTGTGTTTCATTTTACAAAATGACAACAGCTGTTCGTTGCTGTGTAAAGACTGTTCTGATTGGTCAATAAGTCAGTCTGACACAATTCTCTGCTGAGAAGCATTGGAAGGGCATCAGGGTATGAATTAGTAAGGTAGGGGTGATGGAAATCAGCAGCAGATGGGGGGGGGAGCAGGGAGTGGAGCGGGGCTTATTTCATTTTCATTTTTTTTTATATTTTGTATGTGAGTGCTTAAGTGTTAATATGTGGAGTGTTGTAGGCCAGCTTTTGTGTGTAAATGTGTAAGATAGATTATAGTGTGTGTGTGTGTGTGTGTGCATAGGTAAAGGAGATGGAAGAGATCAGGTGATGCTAAAATAACCCCCTACCATTAACAAAACTACCAACACACACACATGCACACACCATCAATAACACCACCACCACCATAATCAAAGAAAGTGCTTCCACATGGTCGCTCAACCTGCTAAAAATAGCAGTCAAATCACCATCAAATCACATCCTACAGTCTTGGGGTCACTACATGTTTAGGGGCCAGTATGCTGTGGCTTGCTACCAAGCAATAAATACTATAGAGCTCCGTGCATTGATTTGCCCAAGGGACCTACAATACAGCTGAGACAACTCTGCTTAGATATATTATGTATGGGGGGGGCGGGAACCCCAGGTGTAATGATCATAGCTGGAATGCTACTAATGACAGTCTGCTTGTTTAAGGCAGACCTGGGGTTAAACAACAACATCCTCACCAGCAACAGCAATACAAAATATATATATATATATATATATATATATATATATATATATATATATATATATCACCAAGATCAATCACATATCTTCCTGCTACTGCAAGTTCTAGCATCAGCTTTTTATTAAATAAATATGCCATAAATAATCAATTAGTTTCATATGCTAACACCAATCAATGCTTTTTACAAATATTTCCTATATAAAAGCTGGTTAGTATTAAAGGGCCAGAAATATTTCTTACATAGTAAAAGCTGGTTAGTATTACAAGGCCACTAATATTTTTTATATAGTAAAAGCTAGTTAGTATAACAGAGCCAGTAATATTTCTTATATACAGGGTGTTCAAAAAGTCTCTCCGCAGTGAATTTTTTCCATCTTGCACATCACCATGGCGCTACTTCAAGAGTTTTTCGATAAACGGATTATTTCTAAGGGACTTTGGCCACCAAAACCACCTGATTTAACACCACCAGACTTTTTTTTCGGGGGACCAAATAAAGGATCAGTGTACAAGAATCACCCGAAGACCATTAAATACTTACTGTGGAGAGACTTTTTGAACAACCTATAGTAAAAGCTGGTTAGTATTACAGGGCCAGTAATATTTCTTATATAGTAAAAGCTGGTTAGTATTAAAGGGCTGGTAATATTTCTTAAATAGTAAAAGCTGGTTAGTATTACAAGGCCAGTAGGCAATGGCAAAGATTATTATTCCACTGAAACTAGATTGGAAGAGAGAAACTCTGCAGAGTTGTCTCTCTTGCTTGCTAGGCTAGGCAAGGATGCTTGTTAGCTGACCCTTAATTTTGGTTCCCTGCCTAATCAGGGGTAGATATGGCTGTGTGGTTTGCAGTTTGCTTTCCAGCCATATGGTTTCAAGTTCAGTCCCATGGCATGGCACCTTGGATGGATCAAAATCTTGTGAGTGAAGTTAGTAGGTGGAGACTGAAGGAAGACCTTTGCATGTATGAAATATGTGTGTGTGTGTGTGTGTGTGTGTGTGTACACACGTCTGTGTGCGTGTGTGTGCGTCTGCATGTGTGTGTGTTTGCGTGTTCGTGTCCTTGTGTTTATCTCCCACCACCACTTGACACCTAGTATTAGTTTGTTTACGTCCCCATAACTTAGCAACTTGGCAAAAAGTGACCAACAGAAAAAGGACCAAAAGTAGAAAGGAAAAAAAGGTACTCGAGTCAATTTGTTTGACAAAACACTTCAAGGCATTGCCCCAGCATGGCCACAGTCAAATGACCAAAACGAGTAAAGAGAGATAATCGCTGTTAATTCAGCTCTATCATAATTATTTATGATGCTATAATTTCTGGGAAATCCAATTTGTGTGAGAACGGTCACGAGGAAACAACCGCAGCCTCCAGAATTTCCTGAGTAGTGCCACTAATGAAAGATTACCAGGAATTTTGTTTTTTTTTCCTAGTATGTGCAGTGAGATGATGAGCTGTATCAAGTGACCTATATCTTCGAAAAAGAATGCCCATTGTCTGCTCTAGAATCTCAAACAACTGAATCTATAAACATTCAGAAGAAGGCGCAGGTGTGGCTGTGTGGTAAGAAGCTTGCTTCCCAACCACATGGCTCTGGGTTCAGTCCCACAGCGTGGCACCCTATGCAAGTGTCTTCTACTATAACTTCAGGCCGACCAAAGTCCGTCATACACATATATATGATGAAGAGTTGTTCCTTGTGTTACTTGTCCTGTTTTCCAATTTTTTTTTCTTTTGTTGTTTGCATATTTAACATGTTTCTTTTTGTACTTCATGTTGTTTACAGTTGGTGACATCCTGTACCCATATTATATATATATATATATATATATATATATATATATATATATATATATATATATATATATATATTATTTATATTATATATATCTTTGTGTGTGTCTTTTGTGTTTGGCCTCCCGTACATGTTTGTTTATACATTCCTGCTGTAACTTCGCAGTTCAACAAAAGAGACTGACAGAATAAGAACCAGAAGGCTTACACAATTAAGTCCTGGGGCTAAACTCTTTTAAAAGGTGCTCCAGCATGACCACAATCCAAAGACTGAAACAAGTAACAGATAAAAGATATGTCCTTTCTTTTTTTATATTCCTTGAAATGTAGCATATGATTTGTGGGAGATTTGACTGTTAGGCCAAGCAGGTCAATCATGAAATGTAGTTTTTTTTGTTCAGGGTTGTTGTTTCTTCTCTATTTCCTACTGGGAGTTTATGTCCCACTTCCATTGCTTCAGTGTTTTAAAAGCAGATAGTTATATATATACCACATCTACTTAAGGAAGTGGTGTCTTTATTGTCAAGGGCAACATAAATTATTGTTGTTGTTGGTTTATTTAGACTTAGATGATTACAGTCAGCTGTAACTGGGGAAATAGATTACATACGTATGTGTGTGTGTGATCTATTTATGCGTATATGTTATATATAGATGGAGGTGTAACTGTGCGGTTCAGAAGTTTGCTCCCCAACCACATGGTTTTGATTTCGGTCCCACTGTGTAGCATATTGTGCTGATGTCTTCTACTATAGCTCTGGGCCAACCAAAGGCCTTCTCAGTTGATTTGATATACAGAAACTGAAAAAAGGCCCCATAGCAGCATTTTGTTTGGCTTTAGGTTTTGTGTTCAAATTCTATCAAGGTTGACTTTACCTTTCAGTACCAGTCAAGCACTTGAGGGGAGGGGGATTCAATATAATTGACTAGTCAAAACTTCAAGCCATGTGCCTATAATAGAAAGGACTACTATCACCACCACCACCACCACCACCCTTTACAACAACTATCATCATCATCATCATCATCCACCACTACAACCACAATGGAAGCTTCTACTTACGATAGTTGTTCACCCTACTAGAAATAGAAGTGAAACCTTCCACAAATCTACTTCCCTTCTACTGTCTTGGAAGGAGAGGATGCTTTGGATAATGTGGTGTTGGGTCTCCTGCACAATGGTTAAAAAAAAATAAAAAGGGGTGGTTCATGCCTGGAGTGTCTAAGATCATAGGTCAAGCACCTGAGTAGAGGGGGGTTTCAATATAATGACTCGCCAAAATTTCAAACCATGTGCCTATAATAGAAAGGACTACTACTACTACTACTACTACTACTACTACTGCTGAGTAGTCAAAGCAGTAATTCTGGATTAAATATGTTATGGCATAGGCATCACTTCACAGTTACAAAAGTATTGTTGTAACAAGGAATTCCATGATGTGAAACCTATTTTTCCATGAACTTCCATGTTACATAGAAGTTAAATGAAGCTTGGAACCATGGGAAAATATTTTCTACACATGCAGGCCACCTATATTTAGTTACTGTTCACCTTTGTGGCTAAAGTTTGAATTCTAACAGAACCAATTTTTTTTTATTTGTTTGTCTTTGGGGAGGGAATGAAATAACTTTCGCCCATACATTGAAATTGATCCATTTGACTATGAACCTCCCTCTGTCCCACCCATACAAATCTACAGTCTCTTTCATGCTGATCTATGAAAAGAATAGTGTCTCAGACTTTAACCTTTTTGTTAACATATTTCCATTAAACTCCAATGCTTTGTTTCAATTAATTTTGAAAATAATGGAAGATTTAGTTAAACAATTTTGTCAGGATTAAGATGGTGACTGAAACACCATGAATTAACATGAAAGTTTGTATCATGAAACTAAGTGCATGCATGTATTGGTATGGTGTCACAGGTAAGTTGGTATCAAAAGGGTTAAAGATATTTGAAATGGCTCCATAAATTAGGAGACTGAGTTGAAGGCTGGTCTCAAAACACTGAGCCTTAAAAAGATGACAAGGGAGTGAGATATGTGGTGCATTGCTGTATTTAAGAAGACCTATTCACCACAACAGAATTGATATCCTAAAGCCATGGTGCCACATAAAAAAGCACTGGTGATGATGCCACGAGAAAACACTGGTGATGGTGTCACATGAAAGGAGATGGTGTCACATGAAAGGTGATAGTGAAGGTGCCACATAAAAAGCGCTGGTGATTGTGCCACATAAAAAGCACCCAGTACATTTTGTCAAGTGGTTGATAATAGTAAGGGCATTCAGGTGCAGAAACCAAACCAAAACTATAGAACCTAGTGTGGCCTCTGGCCTTGGTAGCTCCTATCATACAATCCAACTCATGCCAGCATGGAAAACAGGCATTGAATAATGATGATGATGATGAGTTTCTTGGAAACCGATAAAATTTGAACCTGTGGTTGTACTTTTAATGGCCATAGCCACTGCACCATATCGCATTTGTTCTTTTTTTTTTACTTAACTTCACCCCAAACCAACCAACTGAATTGCTTCCACTCTGCTCTAAAACATAACATGTAGAACATATAGAAGCCAAAAGAACTGATCAGATGTTTCCTCACCATTTCCTTTAGGAAAGCACTTCATTAGAGGTAGGGCTTAGTAACCTTGTTAGGAGAATAATGACCTGAGCTTCCTCAACTAATTGTCCCAGTTGAAAGAAAAGACTACAGTAATTATAATAACAATTGGCACAAGGCTACAACGGAACAAAAACAACGACGGCAGCAATTAACACAATAAAAAACTTAAATATAAACACACATAGCAATGTACCAAGCTAATGTCATTAATAACAAGAACAACATGAATGGGAGGAGAGGATCACATCATCGGCAACAACAACTGATACAATTATCACAACAACCGTAATAAGTGGGTGTACTCTGAGTAGGCAAAGCGGTAGATAAGAGTGAGTTGTACAGTTTGGTATAATGAGTCCCCAAATTAGCTGGTTTTGTAGTTTTAGAGAGGTGTGGGGCTTGGACAGGAGTGAGAGTATCTCATTAGCCCGGTTTGTATCACAAGAGGTTGAGTGCACGTGTGTGTGTGTGTTTGAATATAGGAGAATGGTAACTGAGCAGGTTTCAAAGTGCTGGACCCCTGACCTCAAACAACTCAGTCAATGTGCCGAGGGGAAGTTTTGCTATGTCCAATTATTTTTCTCTTTCTTTGAAAAGCCATAACCCCTTTCTTCAGAAAGCTGAAATTTATAATACCTGATTCACAAAGGTATCAACCCTTGCTTCAGAAAGTTATAACCCCTGCTTCACAAAGGCAAAATCCCAGTTTCACAAAGATATAACCACTTCCTTCAGAAAGTTATAACCCCTGCTTCACAAAGGCAAAATCCCAGTTTCACAAAGGTATAACCACTTCCTTCAGAAAGTTATAGCCCCTGCTTCACAAAGTTGAAATCCCTGCTTCACAAAGGTGTAACTTCTGTTTCATAAACAGGCAACCACTGCTTCACAAATGGGCAAAGCTTTCTTCACAAAAGGGTAACACTCTGCTTCACAAAGTTGTTACACTGCTTTACAAGGGCATAAACCCTGCTCCACAAACTTATGAGTTTTGCTTCACAAAGTTTTGTTAAACCTGCTTAAGTAAATCGTAATTCTACCTTGGAAAGCTCTGACCCTGCTTTAAAAAAAATAGTGTTGCTCTTTCAACCTTCAAGAAGACATTTTATCACAAATGTAAACAATTCTTGGACTCAACACATCATGGGTGCTTCTAGACATCTTGATGCTAGCTTTAAAAAATACAATTTAGGTCAGAGAAGAAAGAGTAGAATTCATGACCTTTTCAGGGCCACTGATGAAGAGGGTAAGGACAGAGGAAAGAAATCCCAGCCCCGCGGGTTACTTACTGCAGGAGGAAGTTGTACCAAGTGCTAAATTATTGCAAAACCAGTGTCTTTTAAAATGACACCATTTTCACAGAAATTTGGATGTGTGGTTAAGAAGCTCAGTCAGCAACACTTACCTCCATGTTTCAGTCACATGGCGTGGCACTTTGGGCCACAGTGTGACTGAACCCCAAACCATGTGGTTGCAGAGCCAGCTACTTAACCACGGAGACATGCCAGTACCTTCAGCATGTATACACATATACACACATATATATATATTCATTTTTGAGTCTTTGTTTTCAGTCATTCTCTGTAAGGGATTTAAAACTTGTAAACACGATACAGTTGAGAAGGAAATGAAACCCATGGCTAGAAACCAGCAACTCCCAGGAGACGGAAGCTGGATTATAAAGAAGTTGTTAACCTACAATGTAATGAAGTGTTTTTTGCAGTTCGTTAGGGAATTCAAATTTAAAAAAAAAAAGAAAGAAAGGAACACAAAAACATCTGAATGAGTGAATAAATAAAATAAAAAAACAATTTTTTTTTGTATTTGTTTTTGTTGCTTTCAGATTTGTTTTTGAAAATTTTTTTTCATTCCTTTCTAAATCTCGGTGATATTTTGGATAAATTAAAATATAGAGAGAGAGATAAAAAAAAAAGGAGAGAAAGAAATGGGGGAGTTGATGGAGGGAGGAGAGAAAGAGAGGGGCAGGAAGAAGAACAAGAAACCAATAAAGACAGCCAAGTGGTAATGATCCCAGAGGAAGAATTTAATATCCTCACAGCTCTTGAATAAGTGTGTAAACACACACACAACATGATATATATATATATATATATATATATATATATATATATACATACATAGAAATATATATATATATATATATATATATATATATGAATGTATGTATATATATATATATTTACACACACACACACACACACACACACACACATTTGTTTTTCACAAGGGAGAGACTGAAGTGTTGCTGGTTGTTAGCGTCTTCATCACATGGAAGTCAACAACCTGCAGAAATTTGAAGTCACTATCAACCTTTCCCATTTAAAAAAAAAACAACTTATGTGATACTCTACTTAAATGTGTAGGGTGATCCTTCAATTAACATTTAGCAATTGTTATATAACACACAAAAAGACGTGTGTATGTGTGGTGTGTGTGTGTGTGTATGTGTGGTGTGCGTGTTTTTGATGATATATATGTATATATATTTCGTTTTTGTATTTGGTTTGCAAGATTCTTTATGTGAATTCGTGTGTTGAAGCATATTTTATTGTGACTAGGGAGTGTCATTCTCTTTTAGTGCCTTATTATTTAACACACTCACTGGTTCAATTTCCACTCATTTACTTATTTATTTTTCTAAAATTTCGTGTGTATGTTTACGTGTCTGTGTTTGTCTCCCCATCATCGTTTGACAACCGATGTTGTTGTGTTTACGCCCCTGTAACTTTGAAGTTCAGCAAAAGAGATTGATAGAATTACTAGGCTTACAAAGAATAAGTCCTGAGATCGATTTGTTTGACTAAAGGCATATGAGCTACATATACATATGTATATATATATATATATACACACACACACACATATATACGCAGCCTGGTACAAATCTCTGGCTTGGCAGTTCCAGTCAAACCATCCAACCCATGACAGCATGGAAAACGGATGCTAGACCAAAAATTTACAGCCAAAACACCATAGCTCAACTTTTACACCAAAATGATTTTGGAAAGATAGTGGTAATGTTTGAATGTTTACACATGTTTACACTATATATTATGTCAACTTGTAAGCTAGAAAATATGGTTATTAAAATTTCAGGGTTGTCTCCCTTACACATTTGATCAGAATTAGTTATTTAGATAGAGCACTCTCATCACTAACAATGCACATTTAAATAAATGTAATTTCTTACATTACTACATCAGATACACTAGGATCTACTTTGTCCCAGCAGTCCTCCTTACGTATCGCCACTCATTCTTACATATAACCTCACCACACCCACCTAGCCTCCCATACACACACACAAGGTCAGAGGGATGGGTGTTTCTTTTCATCAGCTGTTGACTGTAAAACCAACAAACTATTACATTGAACACAAAGTGTGTGTGTGTGTGTGTGTACTGAATATCATGTGTATGAGCGTGCACGCATGCATATGTGTGTGTGTGCACATGCATATTGAATATCATGTGTGTGTATGCATCTCTAACACTTATCGAAGACATGTATCAGTGTCGAAATAGAGTAGTCCAGGACATCTGGTGATTGAACTAAATAAAATGTGTACTAATGTAGACATGAACTTTAAAATATTAGATTAACCGTTGAAAAATCCATAGCCTCTACATGGTTGATCACCTTGCTAGAAATATCAGCTAAATCTTCCTCCAATTAGACTACTATTTTAAAATAAAAGGAAGGACAAACTGTGATACTATGACCGCGAATCCGCTGCCCTAACCACTGGGCCATTGCGCCTCCACACTTGAAATAAAGGAGTTTTAATAATTATTTTTTTCATTTTAACCTATTTTCAATCATCTATAAAAATTTAAAAGTAATATTCAGAAATTTAAATACTCTGGGACTTAATGGATTAAGGACCTTTACATTCCGACTTCAAATCCCACCAGGGCCAATTTTATCCTTTCATTCTTATGAAGAGGGTCAATCAAACATGTAATCAACTTAATCCCTTCCCCTAAATTTGAGGCCCTGTGCTTCCAGTTGAAAGAATTACTATTATTAAGGTGGCAAGCAGACAGAAGAATCCTCACCAGGATGAACCAAATGCTTAGCACCATTTCTTCAGGCTTTACATTTTGAATTCAAATTCCACTGGGAGTCTATTTTGCCTTTCGTCCTTTCAGGGTCGGGAAAACAAGTACAAATTGAGTACTGGGGGTCGATGTAATCAACTTATACCCCCCCCCCCATCCAACTCCCCTCCCCCCCAAAAAAATTGCTGACCTTGTGCCAAAATTCGAGACCAATGTAATGTAGTGTATTTCTCCTTACTCACCCCTCAAGAAATTATGGCCTTGTGCTTATAAATGAAGGAATCGTGATTATTAATACCATTCCTGTGGTTCTATTTTTGATATTGTTATTAGAGACTTTTTTTTTAGGCAAAAAATACACAGAAAGCTTTTTAAAAAAAATATATAAATAATTAATATACAAATAAAAACAAGCTAAATATAGTCTCTGAATGAGTCAGATGCTTCTTTTCATTTCATATGCGTGTGTGTGTGTGTGTGTGTGTGTGTGTGTGTGTGTGTGTGTGTGTGTGTGTGTAAGTGCGTTTACATACATATACACACACATACACACACATACATTACATACATATAACATATGTATATGTAAGTATGAATATATGTGTGTATGTATGTAGCTATGTATGTATGTGTGTGTGTGTGTATGTGTGCATACACACACATTAGATACAAATATAAAATTAACATGTATATGTATGTATGTATGTGTGCATGTGTGCTTGCGTATGTATATATTTATGTAGGGGTGTGTGTGTGTGTGTGTGTGCATAGATATAAACTGTGGCTGTCAGTTGCAATTGAGGAGGACTCCGTAATGTGTACCATGCTTCAGCTAATTGTTTTAGGAACCCATGCAGCTGCGAGAAAACACAGACACCGCTCTTTCCCCTCCCACCATCCTCTGACCCAGTGGAAGATCTGACATGTGACAGCTGGAGGAAGAGGGAAAGAAAGAGACGAGGAAGAGAAGGAGAGACAGACAGACAGACAGAGAACTGTACCAGCATTCTAATAACTTGGTAAAGATGAAAGGTAAAGTTAACCTCTGTGCGATTTGAACTCAGTGTGTAGAGATTCAGGACAAGTATTGTAGCACATTCTACCCAACAGTCTGTACTAGATCCATTATAGATTGTTGTAGCAGGGAATTTCATTATATCATCATCATCGTTTAATATCCGCCATCCATGCTAGCATAGGTTGGACGGTTTCACAGGGCTTTTACAGCTGAATGCTCTTCTTAACACCAACCACCCAGCAGAGTGGAGTAAGTGCATTTTACGTGGCATCAGCACAGGCGAGGTCAGTTTTGGCATAGTTTTTACAGTTGAATGCCCTTCTAAACCCCAACCTCTTTACAGTGAGGACATGCGTGGCACCAACACTTTCAAAGGTCAGCAAGTAACTTGGCAAGACAAAAATCCTCTCGGAGAGGATTTGGCATTGAAGAAGGATGATATTTGTCAAAAACTGGTAAATTTGATGAAGTAGTTGTATGCTGTCAACTTAATGTGACAGTCCCATGAAGGGAATAATACTACTGTTGTTTAGACCTAGGAAGCTACACCGCTTCCTGTCGGCCTTGACACATATCCTGTGTCTTTATGTTTACAAGGGGGAGACAAGCACCTCCACCCAGCTAAGCCAGCATCCAGAGACATGTTTCTGAGTCTTTGCTCATCATCAGTCTGGAGTAGCATGACCTGCTAGTCAAAGATGCCTGTCAAGCTCTTGTAAACATATAATAATTCTAGTGAAATACATTCACTCATTTCAAATTTAAAAGATGAAAGACCAAGTCGACTTCGGCAGAGTTTGAACTCAGAACATAGCAGCAGACAAAATACCACTAAGTATTTCGCCCGGCGTGCTAACAATGCTGCCAGCTCGCTGCCTTAATAGTAATAAGTTGAGTATGTCCCTTGGTGGCTGACGATATGTGCATCTCTGATCACGAGCAGAAGTAGCGGGGCAGCATCATAGCTATGTGTTGAGAGGAATTCTTTGGGGTTTAGATAATTCACCTCTGGAAACATGGGTGTTTTGTTCAACATCCTTAAACAACCCTTATAAAATAAGTACCTGTTGAGTACAGATGTTGATGTACTTCACCTACCCCTCCTCCAAAATTGCTGGCCTTGTACCAAAATTTGAAACCACTAATAACAATAACAACAACAATAATAATAATAATGTTTTTTTTATCAAATAACATTTATATAATTATTTTTTATCAATATATAGAGTATATTTTTTTTTCACTGTTATATAGGAAAAGTCAGTGAAGTATGTTTTAATTCAACAATGATCAGTTGGAATGTGGTGGAAGGGGTGATAGGAAGGTGGGAGCAGAGATGTTGATGGTGGAGGTTATGATGATGGTAGGGAAGATGGCGATGGAGGTGGAGACCGGCATTGAAGAAACAATGAAAAATATATTGAACAATTGGATGAAATAAAAAAAACAAAACATGTTTTAATGAATACTATATTTGGAATTAAAATGTAAAAGAGAAAAATAATAAGTAAACGCAAAAGACTATTTCTAAAAATAATCCTATTGATGGTTATGGCATGAGTAATAACAAGAATTTCTCTGGAGGTAGAAGACTACATTTGGTCAGGAAGGAGGAGTGACAGCGCCGTTCTGAGAGTAGGAAGATCAATACGACTAGAACTGGCCCAAGATTAGGCATAGGCTAAACAAGTGATAACTTTGGGACCCACAGTCTGTAAGGACTTCAAAATAATTAAAGGTAATTTATCAGGTTAGTTGAGTTAGAGGTGAAAAATAACTGCGATATTATTAGCAATAAATAATTAAGTTACCTCAGTATACCAACAACAATGGCTTGTGTCGTTTCAATATATTACTGGTATACTGTCAACAAAAAAGAGCTAAGACAACACCTCAAGTGGAATTTGAACTCACATCCTAAAGAAACAAATGTAAATACTGTACACTCTCATCATCATCATCATCAAGTTTTAACATCTGTTCTCCAAGCTGGCATTATATGAACCATTCATTAGACAAGGAGTTAATATAGACGATATGATAACGATGATGTAAATATTTACAACTTTGATTGTCAATCATGATGAGAATGATGATAACTGTGATGCTGATGATGATTGATGAGAATGATGATAACTGTGATGCTGATGATGATTGATGAGAATGATGATAACTGTGATGCTGATGATGATTGATGAGAATGATGATAACTGTGATGCTGATGATGATTGATGAGAATGATGATAACTGTGATGCTGATGATGATTGATGAGAATGATGATAACTGTGATGCTGATGATGATTGATGAGAATGATGATAACTGTGATGCTGATGATGATTGATGAGAATGATGATAACTGTGATGCTGATGATGATTGATGAGAATGATGATAACTGTGATGCTGATGATGATTGATGAGAATGATGATAACTGTGATGCTGATGATGATTGATGAGAATGATGATAACTGTGATGCTGATGATGATTGATGAGAATGATGATAACTGTGATGCTGATGATGATTGATGAGAATGATGATAACTGTGATGCTGATGATGATTGATGAGAATGATGATAACTGTGATGCTGATGATGATTGATGAGAATGATGATAACTGTGATGCTGATGATGAGAATGATGATAACTGTGATGCTGATGATGAGAATGATGATAACTGTGATGCTGATGATGAGAATGATGATAACTGTGATGCTGATGATGAGAATGATGATAACTGTGATGCTGATGATGATTGATGAGAATGATGATAACTGTGATGCTGATGATGATTGATGAGAATGATGATAACTGTGATGCTGATGATGATTGATGAGAATGATGATAACTGTGATGCTGATGATGAGAATGATGATAACTGTGATGCTGATGATGATTGATGAGAATGATGATAACTGTGATGCTGATGATGATTGATGAGAATGATGATAACTGTGATGCTGATGATGATTGATGAGAATGATGATAACTGTGATGCTGATGATGATTGATGAGAATGATGATAACTGTGATGCTGATGATGATTGATGAGAATGATGATAACTGTGATGCTGATGATGATTGATGAGAATGATGATAACTGTGATGCTGATGATGATTGATGAGAATGATGATAACTGTGATGCTGATGATGATTGATGAGAATGATGATAACTGTGATGCTGATGATGATTGATGAGAATGATGATAACTGTGATGCTGATGATGAGAATGATGATAACTGTGATGCTGATGATGATTGATGAGAATGATGATAACTGTGATGCTGATGATGATTGATGAGAATGATGATAACTGTGATGCTGATGATGAGAATGATGATAACTGTGATGCTGATGATGATTGATGAGAATGATGATAACTGTGATGCTGATGATGATTGATGAGAATGATGATAACTGTGATGCTGATGATGATTGATGAGAATGATGATAACTGTGATGCTGATGATGATTGATGAGAATGATGATAACTGTGATGCTGATGATGATTGATGAGAATGATGATAACTGTGATGCTGATGATGATTGATGAGAATGATGATAACTGTGATGCTGATGATGATTGATGAGAATGATGATAACTGTGATGCTGATGATGATTGATGAGAATGATGATAACTGTGATGCTGATGATGATTGATGAGAATGATGATAACTGTGATGCTGATGATGAGAATGATGATAACTGTGATGCTGATGATGATTGATGAGAATGATGATAACTGTGATGCTGATGATGATTGATGAGAATGATGATAACTGTGATGCTGATGATGATTGATGAGAATGATGATAACTGTGATGCTGATGATGATTGATGAGAATGATGATAACTGTGATGCTGATGATGAGAATGATGATAACTGTGATGCTGATGATGATTGATGAGAATGATGATAACTGTGATGCTGATGATGATTGATGAGAATGATGATAACTGTGATGCTGATGATGATTGATGAGAATGATGATAACTGTGATGCTGATGATGATTGATGAGAATGATGATAACTGTGATGCTGATGATGATTGATGAGAATGATGATAACTGTGATGCTGATGATGATTGATGAGAATGATGATAACTGTGATGCTGATGATGATTGATGAGAATGATGATAACTGTGATGCTGATGATGAGAATGATGATAACTGTGATGCTGATGATGATTGATGAGAATGATGATAACTGTGATGCTGATGATGATTGATGAGAATGATGATAACTGTGATGCTGATGATGATTGATGAGAATGATGATAACTGTGATGCTGATGATGATTGATGAGAATGATGATAACTGTGATGCTGATGATGATTGATGAGAATGATGATAACTGTGATGCTGATGATGATTGATGAGAATGATGATAACTGTGATGCTGATGATGATTGATGAGAATGATGATAACTGTGATGCTGATGATGAGAATGATGATAACTGTGATGCTGATGATGATTGATGAGAATGATGATAACTGTGATGCTGATGATGATTGATGAGAATGATGATAACTGTGATGCTGATGATGATTGATGAGAATGATGATAACTGTGATGCTGATGATGATTGATGAGAATGATGATAACTGTGATGCTGATGATGATTGATGAGAATGATGATAACTGTGATGCTGATGATGATTGATGAGAATGATGATAACTGTGATGCTGATGATGAGAATGATGATAACTGTGATGCTGATGATGAGAATGATGATAACTGTGATGCTGATGATGATTGATGAGAATGATGATAACTGTGATGCTGATGATGATTGATGAGAATGATGATAACTGTGATGCTGATGATGATTGATGAGAATGATGATAACTGTGATGCTGATGATGATTGATGAGAATGATGATAACTGTGATGCTGATGATGATTGATGAGAATGATGATAACTGTGATGCTGATGATGATTGATGAGAATGATGATAACTGTGATGCTGATGATGATTGATGAGAATGATGATAACTGTGATGCTGATGATGAGAATGATGATAACTGTGATGCTGATGATGATTGATGAGAATGATGATAACTGTGATGCTGATGATGATTGATGAGAATGATGATAACTGTGATGCTGATGATGATTGATGAGAATGATGATAACTGTGATGCTGATGATGATTGATGAGAATGATGATAACTGTGATGCTGATGATGATTGATGAGAATGATGATAACTGTGATGCTGATGATGATTGATGAGAATGATGATAACTGTGATGCTGATGATGATTGATGAGAATGATGATAACTGTGATGCTGATGATGATTGATGAGAATGATGATAACTGTGATGCTGATGATGATTGATGAGAATGATGATAACTGTGATGCTGATGATGATTGATGAGAATGATGATAACTGTGATGCTGATGATGATTGATGAGAATGATGATAACTGTGATGCTGATGATGAGAATGATGATAACTGTGATGCTGATGATGAGAATGATGATAACTGTGATGCTGATGATGATTGATGAGAATGATGATAACTGTGATGCTGATGATGATTGATGAGAATGATGATAACTGTGATGCTGATGATGATTGATGAGAATGATGATAACTGTGATGCTGATGATGATTGATGAGAATGATGATAACTGTGATGCTGATGATGATTGATGAGAATGATGATAACTGTGATGCTGATGATGATTGATGAGAATGATGATAACTGTGATGCTGATGATGATTGATGAGAATGATGATAACTGTGATGCTGATGATGATTGATGAGAATGATGATAACTGTGATGCTGATGATGATTGATGAGAATGATGATAACTGTGATGCTGATGATGAGAATGATGATAACTGTGATGCTGATGATGATTGATGAGAATGATGATAACTGTGATGCTGATGATGATTGATGAGAATGATGATAACTGTGATGCTGATGATGATTGATGAGAATGATGATAACTGTGATGCTGATGATGATTGATGAGAATGATGATAACTGTGATGCTGATGATGATTGATGAGAATGATGATAACTGTGATGCTGATGATGATTGATGAGAATGATGATAACTGTGATGCTGATGATGATTGATGAGAATGATGATAACTGTGATGCTGATGATGATTGATGAGAATGATGATAACTGTGATGCTGATGATGATTGATGAGAATGATGATAACTGTGATGCTGATGATGATTGATGAGAATGATGATAACTGTGATGCTGATGATGAGAATGATGATAACTGTGATGCTGATGATGATTGATGAGAATGATGATAACTGTGATGCTGATGATGATTGATGAGAATGATGATAACTGTGATGCTGATGATGATTGATGAGAATGATGATAACTGTGATGCTGATGATGATTGATGAGAATGATGATAACTGTGATGCTGATGATGATTGATGAGAATGATGATAACTGTGATGCTGATGATGATTGATGAGAATGATGATAACTGTGATGCTGATGATGATTGATGAGAATGATGATAACTGTGATGCTGATGATGATTGATGAGAATGATGATAACTGTGATGCTGATGATGATTGATGAGAATGATGATAACTGTGATGCTGATGATGATTGATGAGAATGATAACTGTGATGCTGATGATGATTGATGAGAATGATGATAACTGTGATGCTGATGATGATTGATGTACATGTTTATAGTTTTGATTACGAACGTTGCTGACAATGATGGTAGTGGTGGTGGTGGTGATGTGAATGATAGTGACAACTCTATTAAAAGAAACCCAGTTAATGCTCTTAAACTCTTTTCATCTAGTTAGATTTTATATTCTTCCTTTACTTCGCAGAAATTCTCTGAGCAGCCATACTAACACGGCAGCATAAATGCATACACACTCACACACACACTAAACATACATATACATATAAATAAACACTCACACACCAACTAACGCTTCCAGAAGTGATAATTGGTGTTTAAAAAGATTTAGCGATTTTAGTTGGATTTATTGCAAAATTTTTGTCTTCCATTAGTTTTCTCTTCCTACAAGCTGCCCCTCTTTGTTTCTCTCTGTCTCTCCCTATATATATATATATATATATATATATATATATATATATAAACATACAAATACACATCCATGTATTTAAACACACGACATGCATACCTACTTCTTTTTTCTTTTGCTTATCTGTAAATCAATCTTGTGAACAACAAAACATCTTCTATCTAATCGTGATTACAGTAAAAGTGTGTGTGTGTGTGTGTGTGTGTGTGTGTGTGTGTGTGTGTGTGTGTGTGCGTGCGCGCGCGCGCGCGCGGGATCGGGTAGTCAGAAACTGTGCTGAAGTCTACTGAAGAGATGGTAAGTGAGATCTGGGGGAAGCATCATTGTCACAGCAACACATCCGT
>NC_142942.1:53046624-53094124 GCF_046866305.1 Octopus bimaculoides | reverse complement strand
ACTTTCCATAAGAATAATGATTATTCATTGAGGTGCATAGTTTCAGATTTTTAACGGAAAAGAAATAGGAGCATTAGAAAGGTCACGATGATGATGATGATGATGATGATGATGATGATGATGATGATGATGATGATGGGAGCTTATATTTATTATATGATAAAATAATGGCTATTATCAACTGAAATATGTAATTGATATATATTTTATCATTGCTCAAGAGATAAAAGCAACACTAGTTTAAACAGGATTCCAACTAAATACTGAGAAACCAAAAGACTATAATATAAAATATCGAAAAAAATATTCTATTTTCTTTGCCTTCATCACTGTTGTATAATGATAATAATAATAATAATTCTTTCTAATGGAAGTACAAGGCCTCAAAAATTGGGGAAAGGGATTAAATTGATTATATCAACCTCAGCACGTAACTGAAATAAACTTGACTGCTCTCATAAACAAGAATACTAAAAATGAACATGACCACTCTCAAAAATTAAGTTAAAAAACAGGAAAAATAATAGTGCAGTACCAGATCAATCCCAAAATCATTATTTTTAACTATGTTTATGATGCACATTATATTGTATATTTTAACCCTAATTTAGTCGTATTTTTTATGGATGGAATCTCAAAGTAATTTCCCACAATGATTGTAATTTTTTTCAAAATGCAACATATCACACACACATTTAATGTCCATGTTCCAAGTCCTTTCATATAAGTTGGATGGTTTCACAGGATCCTATGGGACAAAGGGCTGCATTGTGCTCCAGTATCTGCTTTGGCATGGTTTCTATAACAAGATGCCCTTCCTAACACCAACCACTTTATACCATGTACTGGGTGCACTTATAATGTTTTTTTTTTGTGCCACCAATGCTAGTGAAGTTGCCACGCAGCTCTACAAGACTATAAACCCTGAGGAGTAGAATAGGGCTCGCGCTAGGGGGGATGAGAAGTGAAATTTAAGGACAAGGAGGTAAATGTGTCTGAGGGAGAAACAGATGCTTGTAAAATGACATTTTGGTCTGACTCTCTTGGTCAAGTCAACTTGATCTCTCCCTCAGCTAACTGTGTCCCTGCATCAACAAGGAGTACTATCTTTGGAGTATCTGGATCCTGGCTCCAATAAGCAATATGTGAGTATCAACTGGATTCAGCACCAATTAACTGTGCCATCTATCATTGGGATCAACAAGACCATTACACCAACTAGCCGTACTATTTTGGGGCTCAACTGAATCCCTGCACCAACTGACTGTACCATCTTTCTTTGAGATCAACAAGATCCCTGTGCCAACAAGGTGTATCATTTTGGGGTACAGCTGAATTCCCTGCACAAACAACCTACACCATTTTGGGTTTTTTTTCCTTCTCTTTCTAGCCATCTTTCTCAAATGATTTCATTATTCTCATTTGCTCTCCCCAAACAGCGTCGCCTTCCTGGCACTTGTGCCTGTGGCACATGAAAGGACATTCGAGCGAGATCGTTGCCAGTGCTGCTGGACTGGCTCCTGTGCAGGTGGCACGTAAAATACACCATTTTGAGCATGGTCATTGCCAGTACCGCCTGACTGGCCTTCGTGCCGGTGGCACGTAAAAGCACCCACTACACTCTCAGAGTGGTTGGCATTAGGAAGGGCATCCAGCTGTAGAAACCCTGCCAAATCAGATTGGAAACTGGTGTAGCCACCTGGTCCACCAGTCCTCAGTCAAATCGTCCAATCCATGCTAGCATGGAAAGCGGACGTTAAACGACGATGATGATGATATATATTTTCATCATTGTATATATTTTTATCCGTCTCTCCATACATACATGTGAGTGTGCGCATGTGCATGTGTGAGTGTGTGCATGTGTGAGTGTGTGCATGTGTGTGAGTGCATGTCTGTGCACGCATGCATGTGTGTATGTGTGGAGGGCGTTTGTGTGTACATGTATGTGTGTTTATTGGTGATGCCCCAGCATAGCCACAGTCCTCTGACTGGAACCAGTAAAACAGTAAAAGAAGACATTCTTCATCAATCCGTCCATATTTACATCGACCCAACCAACCAACCAACAGACCAGCCGGTTCGTTCCACATTCACAACCATTACCACAGAAATGGAGGAACACACCAGCAGAAAGTTTAAAATGGGGTGAGAAATGGTGATGACGACAACGATGATAGTGATGAAGATGGTGGTGGTGGTGGAGGTGACGGTAATGATCAAGGGGCCAATTACTAAGGATGAACAGTTTTGGTGATGGAAAATAGTGATGGTGATGATAAGAACAGTGATGGTGATGATGACGACGACGACGACGATGCTGATGATGATGATGATGACGATGACGACGACGATGTTGAAGATGATGACGACGATGATGATGACGATTGAGATGGTACGAAGTACTGAGAATAATAGATATAAACATTAAAGAGGAGATAAAGGGAACATGGATGCGAAAGTTTAAAAATAAAAACAAATCAACACAACCACCACCACTACTACTACTACTACTACTACTACTACTACTACTACTACTACTGCCACCTCCAGCCCTGCTGCTGCTGCTGCAGCAAATAGTCATACAACTACCACTAATACAATTGAAAACAATGCTGCTATTACAGTAACCACTGCCATCTACTAGCACTAACTACCACTACTGCAGCTACCAATACAAGCTCTACTACTACTACTACTACTACTACTACTACTACTTCTACTACTACCCACAACAAGCCAACAAGGAAGACATTTGTAAATGATGATTTGATAACTTGACCTGCTAGAGATAGCAGCCAAATCTCCCACAAATCACACCCTATTGATTTTAGGAGGAAAAAAAAATGTGGGGTCATATTGGGTACTGTAGTCCGAGGTAAAGTATGCCTGAGAAATAGATGCGATGGTCACGGGTGAAATGTGTGATCATAAATCTGCTTGATCGGGGCTGACCTGGGTTAAACAACAACTGCAACATCAACTAGTATAGTGACTACTACTACTACTACTGCTACTGCATGCACTGTCACTAAGTAAAGCAACTACTACTGCTACTACTACATGCGCTACTACTAACTACTGAAAACCATTACTGATATCACTACTACAGCATCTACTACTTGCACTACACTAGCAGCTATAACAACTACTACAACACACACACAAACAAACATATGCACACAAGCACACACACACATACAAACACACATGCACACACGCGCGCACACACACACACACACACTAGTGCAACAGCAACAATAAACCAATCAGAAACAACAGCAATATTATTGATTGATTTTTTGGTAGCTGTCTTTCAGAGAAATATTTAGATGTGGTCTTTAGTACTAACGACATGGAGAAATGATGATGGTGATGATGATGATGATGATGATGACGACGGTGGTGATGATGATGATGATGATGATGGTGGTGGTGATGATGATGATGATGATGGTGGTGGTGGCTTGATATAGAGCCATGATGGTAGTGTATTGGTGCTGTAGTGTAATGATGGTAATGATAGTGGTGATGGTGCTGCAGTGGTAGTAGTAGTAGCAGTGGTGGTGGTGATGCAGTGTGTTGGTATAGGTGATAGTAATGTGGTGCTGTTGTAGTGGCCTAATACAGCAGCATTGTGGTGATGTACTGTGGAGGTACAGTGGTGGCAGCCAACTGGTTGTAGTGGCAAATGTCATGGTAATGATCATAGTGGGAAAATAATAATAATAATAATAATAATGACAACAGTACCAGGCATTGGCTCTCATGGCTTCTCATCTTAACTGATTGGAAGTGTTATCATGTACATTGTTTTGTCTGAGTATAAAAAGATGGGCCACAGCAAATATTCTGCTCAATACCACAGATTTGCTTGTCAGTTGTTTGACCTTAACCAGTTGAGCATGTCCCTTGGTGGCTGACGATATGAGCATCTCTGATCACGAGCAGAAGTAGTGGGGGAGCATCATAGCCATGTGTTGAGAGGAATTCTTTGGGGTTTAGATAATTCACCTTTGGAAACATGGGTGTTTCATTCAACATCCTTAAACAACCCTTATTCAGGGACTTTTTGAGTGGGTTGGGCAACTTGATCTGAAGAAAATTTTAACTGGGCCTCACCTGCAAGGTCATGCTTTTGTTATCTTGATATGAGATCACCATGTCATGCATATATCGTTGTGATGCATGTGCCTGATGTACCCTTATCAGATGGGTAGCCATGATGGATATACTCTGGGTTTCGTATATTTTACCTCAGTGTCACTTTGATGGCATGCACTGCTCTCTCACTCAATAATAATAATAATAATAATAATAATAATAATGCCCTGATGCAGCACCAGGCAGTGGCTCTCATGGCTTCTGATCTTAATTGATTGGAAGTGTTAGCAGGGTGAGTGACTACCAAGAGACTCTTCCGTTCACTCATTAACGATATTGATGGTTAATCCCAGATCAAAGATGGCTAAGCTCTGACCATCCTGGACATCTTCCCCAGCCTTATGAAATACGGATCACACTATCAAATATGTTCTATCTTTTAAGATGATGAAGGTGATATGGTGTTGGTTGAGGGAGATTTGCTAACGATTTCCTGCAGGTTAAGAGCCCATGCAGAGGTTCCCTTGATGGCTCAATGCTGGTGATGGTGAATGTGATGGTGATGTGCATGTCAATGTGTGTGTGTGTGTGTGTGTGTGGTATTAATTTTGGTGTCTGCAATGGTGTCAGACATGATTGAGTGTATAATGGGACGGTGGGGAGGTAGGTGCCTTAGTTGTAACTGATGATATCAGCTGTGACTGATGATGATGATGACAGTGACTGATGATGATGATGATGACAGTGACTGATGATGAGGCTGACTAACTGATGATGATGATGATACAGGTTTTAACATATGGTCATGATGCTAGTTGTGACTGATGATGAAGCTGATTGTGACTGACAGGAATGTCAGTTATGATTGATACTGGTTGTGACTGATGTTGATGCTGACTGTGACTGATGGGAATATAATTTATGATTGACGTCAAGGTTCGTTGTGACTTATGGCGATGTTAATAGTGACTGGTGGGAATGTAACTTACGATTGATGATGATGCTTGTTGTGACTTATGGTAAGCTGGTTATGATTAATGGTGACGCTTATTGTGACTGATCAGAACATTAGTTGTGACTGACGGTGATGTTGAGTGCGATAGTATTTGGGATTGTAGTGTTGGTGGTTGTTGAAGTGGTGACAGCATTGGTAACAGCTTCACCAATGGTATAAGCAAGCGAGCAAGATGGAATCTGTCGCTGTTGTTGTTGTTGTTGTTGTTGTTAGACATTTCACTGAACATTTTCCAGAATCTGACTTTGAAATTCAAACCTCTGAAACATAAGGACTCATTACATGAGGAGATTGACATTTCGAAAATTCTTTGAAACGAAGGGGTGGGGGAAATAAAAAAAAAAAGGTGAATAAAGAAAAGGAAACAAGAATCCAAAAAAGAAAAACAAGATTAAATGCTCTCTGGCATTCACAACTTAAGAACCCTTAAAAATAAAAAAAAAATGGAAGAGGGAGTAAAAAAAAAAAAAAGAGAGACCAGAATTTGGAGATTTACTTGTAGATTTGTGGTTGAAATCCAAGGTTACAACACAATAATAATAATAATGGTTTTAAATTTTGGCATAAAGGCCAGTAATTTAGGGGAAGGGATGAGATGATTATGACAACCCCCAGTGCTCAACTGGTATTTATTTTATCGACCCTGAAAGGATAACAACAACTTTGTAGCACCTTGGGTAGGTGTCTTCTACTATAGCCTCAGGCTGACCAATGCCTTCTGAGTGGATTTGGTAGATGGAAACTGAAAGAAGCCTGTCGTATATACATATCTATGTACGTATATGTAT
This sequence comes from Octopus bimaculoides, assembly GCF_046866305.1. Taxonomy (NCBI): domain Eukaryota; kingdom Metazoa; phylum Mollusca; class Cephalopoda; order Octopoda; family Octopodidae; genus Octopus; species Octopus bimaculoides. The sequence continues at coordinate 53,088,217 of NC_142942.1, read as the reverse complement.
GTAGGAGTGTTTTTTGTGTCTGTTTGTCTCCCATCACTGCTTGACAACCAGTGTTGACATGTTTACATCCCTTTTATAACAATGACAACTTAGCAATTCAGCAAAAAAGACCAATAAAATAAGTACCAGACTGCTAGGGTCGATTTGTTCAACTAAAATTCTTCAAGCTGGTACCTGCCCCATGGCTGTAGCCTAATGACAGAAACAAATAAAAAGATAAAAGAACTATACTAGTCATCATCATCATCATCATCGTTATCGTCATCATCATCGTTATCGTCATCATCATCGCTATCGTCATCATCATCGTTATCGTCATCATCATCGTTTAACGTCTGCCTTCCATGCTGGCATGGGTAATAATAATAAAATTTTAAATAATTTAAATTCTAAAAACTAAAATAGCAGAAGATAAAAAGTACCATTCGTTTTAGTGTTAAAAAAAAAAAGACACTTAATAAAGGTGATAGATCTGACAGGAAAATTTAGAAAATGTGAAGAGAAGATGACACCTTTCGGATGAAAGAGTAAAAAAAAAAAAAAAAGAGAAGTAAAAGAAATTTTTTTTTTTTTAATTTCAAAATAAAAGTGATTTCACTGTATGTTGGCAGTGTTTGTGAAGATATTGGCCAAGTAATTAACTCCAAACAATGTGACTAAATAAGCATCACATTTGACAGAATAATTTGAATTCTAAAGGGTTACACAAGGAAGGTTGCACTGGACAATCTAATATTCCTTAAAAGGCAGGATGGTCATGGCTAGAATGATTTTCATCAATCAGGGCTGGCCTTGGGCTTTAAGAAATATTAAGAGACCATAGTAGACTAGAACCAAAAACCTATCAGCTGGTAGTCATCCAATGCCCTTCCCAGTCTGGCTTTCATTTTTTTTTTTTTTGGTCTTTTTTTCTGACATTTAAAAATAAATAAGTAAAAAATAATTAGGAAAAAAAAAAGGTCTGTTTTTACAACTGCAAGCTTTAATTGGAGTTAAAGAAAGTCCGGGGGGGGGGGGGGAGAAAGAATTAACAGATGTTATTGATAAGAATCCAAAAATAGTCTTGGGTGATGAGCCAGGGATAGGATGGTGGTGGTGATGATGATAATTCTAATTTTGGTATAAGGCTAGCAATTTTGAAAAAAAGGAGAAAGTTGATTACATCAACCCCAGCGCTCAACTGGTACTGATTTTATCGATCCCAAAAGGATGAAAGGCAAAAATCGCCCTTGGCGGTATTTGAACTCAGAACATAAAGCCAGAAAAAAATGTTGTTAAGCCTTGTGTCCAGCTCTGCCATCTTGTCACCTTAACAGCCCTTTCTACAAAAGGCACAAGGCCAGAAATTTTGGGAGAGGGGACTAACTGATTATATCGGCCCCAGTGTTTCACTGGTACTTAATTTATTGACCCCGGAAAGGATGAAAGGCAAAGCCGACCTCGGTGGAATTTGAACTCAGAACATAGCGGCAGACAAAATACCGCTAAGCATTTCACCCGGTGTACTCATGATTTTGCCTGCTCGTTATCTTAATAATAAACGATAATAACAATAATAACCCTTTCTACTATAGGCATATTGAAGGAAGGGGCAGATCAATTACATTGATCCCAGTGCATGACTGGTACTTATTTTATCAACTCTGAAAGGATGGGAGGCAAAGCTGACCTTGGCAGAATTTGAACTCAGGATGTGGAGACAGACACAATGCCACTTAAGCATTTCACCCAGTGTACTAACGATTCTACCAGCTCACCACCCTACATCCTACTATGAAATCTTTTCTACTACAGGCACATCAACCCCAGAGCTCAACTGGTAATATTTTACCGACCCTGAAAGGACAAAAGGCAATGTCAACCTTGGAAAACTTTAAATTGAGTATCCAGCAATTTTGGAAGTGGGCAGGGGCTTGGTCATTTGCATTGACCCCCACCCCCACCCCGACAACACTTGAGTGATACTTTATTTTATCAACCCATAAATTAGAGCCTGGTGCAGCCCTGTGGCTTGCCAGCCCTCAGTCAAACTGTCCAACCCATGCCAGCATGGAAAGCGGATGTTAAAGGACGGTGATTATGATTATGATGATGATGATGATGATGATAAAGATGAAAGACAAAGTTGACCTCGGCGGAATTTGAACTCAAAACATAGAGCCGGAAGAAATGCCACTAAGCGTTTTGCCCAATGCTCTTCTGATTCTGCCATCTTGCTACTTTTGTTGATCTCTAATGATGATGACGACAACAACAACAGCAACAACAAAACTCATGAAATGCTCGAAGGAGTTTGACTGTTTTTATAGAAACATCAAAGGGACTGTTTGACGCATAACTGACTGAACTTGTTAGGGGTCCATTGACAAAATGTTAAAATTTATTTACATTCATCATCAGCCACAATAACAACAACAACAACAGCAATAATCAAAAGAGGATGCAATTTCAATAAATGGAATGAAAGATTGTTGGTGTTTGTTTTTGTTTTAAAGAATTTAAAGAACATAAAAACATGAAGAAGAGGTTGCAATCAAGTGATTCTTTCCTACTTCCACCTCCACCCACTCCAGATTACCTCACCACCAGCACTACCACCATCACCTGTGACAACAAGAAAAAGAACAACACCATCGACAACAGGAATACCATCAGAAACAATATCACTTCCACCGACAGAGTTTGTACAGAGAACTGAAATTGTTGCGCTTGGGGTAGAAATGGCCAGGTGAGGGTATGTTGAGGGGGAAAGAGACAAGGAAAAAATGGAGGGAGAAATATATTGGAGAGAGGGAGGAGGAGGAGGAGGAGAGAGGGAAAGGAAAAGGGAGAGAGAAGAAGGAAAATAATAAGAGCAAAGGAAAGGAAGGATTGGGAAAGAAGATAAGGAAGAGGGGGAAAATGAGGGTGAGGATAGAGCAAGGTGGGGGTGAGAGAGAAGCGAGAGGGAAAGAGAAGAGTGTGGCAAAGGGGGAGGGGAGAGTGAGAACAAGGTAGGGGAGAGAGGAGAGTGAGGCAGAGAGAGAAGCAAGATAAGGGAGAGGTGAACCAAGGAAGAAAGAAAAGGAAGAAAAGAAAGGAAGAAGACGGTGGGGGGCGGTGAAGAAGAGAGAAGAGCTAGGTGAAGAGGAGGAGAAGAAAGAGGAGGTGGAAGAGCAAGGGGTAAGAATGAGGAAGGCGGGAGGGAGAGGAGAAGAGCAAAGGGAGAGGAAGAATGAGCAAGGAAGGGAAAAAGAAAAGAAAGAGTGAAATGAGAGAGAGAGAGAGAGAGGAGATTAAATGGATAAAAACAAAAAGGAAAACAAAGGATTAATTACACGCACACACACACACGTGCATACATACAAGAACAAAACATACAGACACAGGCATGCAAAACACACGTAAACACAAAGAATATAAACACACACACACACACACAATAGACACAAACATATACAAGCATGCAACACATGCATACAAAAAAAACACACATGAAATGCACACACACACACACACACACACACACACACACACACACATCTGAAACCCAGACGCTCACAACAGGATTAAGAAAGACTTAAGAACAATAAAAATTTTTAAAAATAACATTAAGAACTAAGAACCAACAAAAAGTATTAACAAAAAAAAATAAATGTGTATGCATGAATGAGTGTGCGTGTGTGTGTGTGTGAGTGTGTTTGTTAGTGCATCAGTGAACATGTGTGTATGTACGTGCGAATGTGAATGCATGAGTGGATGCGTGTAACCTGTTGGGAAGTGTGTTTGAAACACTGCAGTGTTTATATTGGGAAGTGTTGTCTGTCTGTCTGTCTTATTGTAGAGTAATTACTTGATACAATAGCATTGATTACATAACAAACAAGAGAAGTAAAAAGAAAAAAAAACACAAAAAATAAACAATATCAAATGTTTCCAGAAAAATCTGTTCGAAAGAAAAAGAGAGAGAGAGGGGTGGGGCAGGAGGGGGAGGGAGAGAGGGGAAGAAGACAGAATAAAGACAACAGAAAGTATAGAAACGAGCAGTGATGGCGGTGGTGGCAGTGGTGGTGGTGGTGGTGGTGGAAATAGTAATCATGATAACAATTATTATTAATTGTTATCATTATTAATAAGGTGGTGAGCTGGCAGAATCGTTAGCATGCTGGGAAAAAAAGCTTATCTGCATTTCGTTGACCTTTATGTTCTGAGTTCAAATCCCGCAGGAATCAGCTTTGCCTTTCGTCCTTTAGGGGTCGATAAAATAAGAACCAGTTGAGCACTGGGGTCAATGTAATCGTCTTAGCCCCCTCTCCTGAACTTGCTGGCCTTGTGCCAAAATTTGAAAGCAATTATTACAAAAGAAAAGGTTCTGGTTCTGTTAAGTTCTGAGTTCAAAGCTGACTTGGCTTTCATCCCTTTTGGAGTCAATGAAATAAAGCCTTGATCAAATACTTGGAGAAGATGGGCGTGACAATGGTACCAAGTAACACCACTCCCTTCAAAGTTGCTGGCCTTGTGCCAAAATTTGAAACCATTGTAAGGTGACCAACTGGCAGACTCATTAGGGATGTTGGACAAAGTGCTCAGTGACATTTCTTTTGGCTCTTCATGTTCTGAGAGTTCAAATCCCAGTGAGGTCAACTCTGTTGTCCTTTTAGTCTTCTAGAAATAACAACCAAATCTCCATCAAATTATACTCTACTGTCTTAAAGAAAAAAGCAAAAACATCATTGAGGGGAGGGGTAAGTTAGTTACATCAACCCTAATGCTTAACTGGTATTTATTTTCCAAGCCCCAAAAGGATCGAAGACAAAGTTGACCTCAGTGGCATTTGAACTCAGGATGTATAAAGCTAGAATAAATACCACTAGGAATTTTGTCCAACATGTTAATTCCATTCTGGCAGCTCAAATTCAAATAATGATTCCTGTTTAAAGCCACAGGTGCAGTGATAATACATCAGTGAGCCCACAGAACTCCTTAAGGAACATGGAGCTGATTACACGGTTTCTCTGGTGTTCCTCCTTCGATGGGATGCCAGTCTATTGCAGGATTAATTATTTTTGCCATCTGAATAAACTGAAGCAATGTAAAATGAAGTGTTTTACTCAAGAATACAATGCATTGCCCGGTGCAGGAATTGAAACCACAATCTTGCAATCATAAATCCAATACACTAAGCCATGTGCTTCCACAATGATAATATAATATTACCACATTTTCCACCATATAAGTCAACACTATATATAGTGTTAATATGTAACGCTAACATTCAAACATCACCAATATCTTTCCAACTCTTGCTTTATCTCACATAGAATTTTCAGTCTTCCAAAGTTGTTTTGGTGTATAAGTCAACCTGTGTTTTTTAGGGGAGGGGGGGGGGTAAACTTTGGTCTGCAAAAATTAGAATTGTATGCCAGAACATATTGTATTTACAATGTTAGCAAAACACACACATACATAGAAGAGAAAGTCTTTTTAAGTATGAAGGTTACATTGAATACTGAATTATGTCTCAAAACAAGAACAACAACAATAATAATGGTTTCAAATTTTGACACAATAATTTGTGGAGGGAAGGGTAAGTCGATTATATCGACCCTGGAGCTGAATGGATACTTATTTTATTGACCCCCAAAAGGTATAATGAACCTCAGCGGAATTTGAACTCAGAGCATACAGAGAGACAAAACGTCGCTTAGCACTTTGTCCAGCATGTTAACGATTCTGCCAGTTCAGTGCCTAAACAATAAAAATAATTTGGATGAGATGGTCATGGGTGGAACGGATTTGATCATAGACCTGATCAGTCAGTTCCGACTAGGATTAAAACAAACAAACAAACAACATGTGGAGGCACAGAATGAGAAAGACAATCCAAGAAATGGGTCACCATTAAGAATGATGAATTGGAAAATTGTATGAAGAAGGTAGCTGTGTGAAAAAGCCATTGACTGTAATCTGTGTTATATAGAGCCATAAACATTGATTGCTATCAATAACAGCATCTGAATGAATCATCGGAGAATGTCATTAGGAGAAGTAAATGGAGACAATTGAAGAAGAAACAGACGGAAAGAAAGAAAGCAAAAAAGAAAAGGGGGAAAAACAGAAATGGAAACCTGTGTTAGAATATATATGTATATGTATGTACATATATGTATGTATGTATATGTATATATATATATATATATATATATATATATATATATATGAATGTATGTGTATATATATATATATATGAATGTATGTGTATATATATATATATATATATATGAATGTATGTATATAAATATATATATGCATGTATATATATATCTATGTATTATATATATATACATGTATATATATATCTATGTATTATATATATATATACATGTATATATATATCTATGTATTATATATATATATATACATGTATATATATATATGTATATATATATATATATATGTGTGTGTATATGTGTGTGTGTGTATATATATGTGTGTGTGTGTGTGTGTGTATATATGTGTGTGTGTGTGTGTGTGTGTGTGTGTGTGTTTATTTGTAGATGTGTATATGTATGTACCTGTATGTGTGCATGTGTTTGCGTGTGCACATACTTGTCAGACACTTGTAATAACGGTAGGTCTACAAAATACAATCTCTGGTTGATTACTTCAAATACAATAAGCAAAGGGCTTCTTTTTACATGTGAAATTGCATGATTATTCCTTAATCACAGTATTACAGGAGTTGTTAATGAGTTGTGTGCATAATATAGATACACAGAAATATATATATGAACATACATAAACGCAAACACATGTTCATACTTATAAGTATATACTTACATAGACAAACACACCCATACGTACACACAAAAACGTATAGACATAATATACCTATATACACATAAATTTATACACACCCATATGCATACACCTGTATGTACCCAAACACACACACACACACACACATATATAGAGAGAGAGACAGACATGTACCCACACCAAATACACATTTTAAAAATGGATTCCTTGTTAACACACTTATGTCTTGTCTGTATTTTAAGAGTGCTATCTTCAACGAAGCAGACTAACTCCACCTTAAAAAGATATTTGATGCAGTTTTTCTTTGATCACAATTATCTTGTGTCTAACACTGTGTGTGTGTGTGTGTGTGTGTGTGTGTGTGTGTGTGTTTATAACACACACACACACATGCAAGCATGCAGGCACACACAAAATAAATAACATCTGACAATTAAAGTTAGGGCTGTTTGGCTTAAGTTTCAATGTTGCAATTTCTTCATGAATAACACCATTTTAGAATATGTGGTTACATGTAAATATGTGAGTGTATGTATATGTGTGTGTGTGTGTGTGTGTGTACATAAATAGGTATGAGTGCGTTACTCCTGAAGAAACAGCAAGATTGAAACTCAAGTCAAATAACTCCAAATTAAATTGTATTAGCTGTTTATTTATTGTGTTGTACTGTGATAGCTCTACAAGTACATTGAATATAATATAAACTTGGCTGCTTACGAGTAAATTATTACAAAGAAACTATTATTTGTGTGTCTGATGTAACTGTTTGAATCAAGGTTTACAATAATCATGTTTACATAGAAATTGGCGCGCTACATTGGTTCTCTGAGGTAGACTCTGAGGCTTACAGGTTTGTGATTTCATGTTGAAGGTTTTATCAAAGGTAAAGTTACCTTTAGTTGTTCTTCACCCATTAACTGCCAAATTTTTTTTATTCATATTTTTTGGCTTTGCCAGGTGTCTTGAGAGTTAAAATAATATATAGTTTTAAAATTTTCTTTGTGTGTGAATTAGTTTAGAAATTATAAATTTTTCGAAAAGTCCCAAATAGGAATCACTGAAAAGAAGCATCCTTATCCTTTTCTATTCAATTGCAATAATAAATATTTTAGTTTTTTTTGAAACTATAGAATCAATTGCGAATATGTATGAAATATCAATGAATGATTTTAATAGATGGGAAAGGCAAAAAAAAAAAAAAAAAAAAAAGCATTTTCAAAACAGTCAATATTTTTGTAGTTCAAAAATTGCAATTTATGACATAAAATGTCCTCTAGAATCAGCCAGAGTTAATAACGACAAACTTTAACTCCTAAATATTGTTAAACACACATCTGCAAATGCAATGTACTTAAGCAATTCATTTTAAATATTACAAACAATCAGCAGTCAAAGCAGAGACTGGGGCTCAGTGTAGCACATGGACACTTTGGTTACTGTTAAACCATCCAACCCATGCTAACATTGAACACGAATGTTGAAAGATGGTGATGTATCTCAAATTTTAATATATGTGCACCATAATCCTGTGTGTTGATGAGTGGCAACTAAAAGGGGTCATAATACATTTGGAAACAGTAGAAACCAAAGAAAAAAAGGGACGTTCTGTGTCAAACAAAAAAAAAAATAATAATAATAATAATAATAATAATAATAATAATAATAATAATAATAATACAAACAGAGGATTAAATTTTGAGCTGTGAGGAAGAGAAATCTAACATCCCAGGCAGAGTGCTCTACTGAGTAAAGAAAGAAAAAAATATCAACTTTTCTTTCAAAGAGTTCTTCCCAAAACACACAGCTTAAAAATTTATTCCACTGTTTGAATTCTGTGTACATATGTTGATTTAATGAGCTGCAAACACTGTTTGTGCCAGTTTAAAAAAAAAAAAAAAAACTTTGTAGTGGTTATGAATTTTTGCTTTTTCTTTTTTCTTTTTTCAGGCTGTTGTGTCTTAAATACCAAGTTGGGTTCCACATCCTGTTAGTCACATGAAAGACAAAATTCATCCCCCATTTCCATCCTGTCATCATCTAGTCCATACAGAAACATAAGCTTAATAATTTGGTTTCTTTCAAGTAATAAGCCCTTGAAGAAATATATTAAATTATATTTGGTGGCTGTTGTTGTTTAACCCCTTGGCTGTTATTTCTAGCTGGTTGAATGACCATGTAGAGCAGTGGTTCTCAATTAGAGCCCATAATAAGAGCACTCAGAGAGTGCAAACCTCTGCCAAGGCAACACCAATGTCCTCTCAACGATTAGCCAAAGATGATTTTTAAAATGAGAATATCTTAAATAAACTTGACTGCTCTCACAAATGAGAATACTAAAAATGAACCCGACCACTCTCAAAAATTTAGTAAAAAAGCAGGAAAAATAATCCAAAATCCTAGATCAATCCCAAAATCTCATCAATTCAAGCCAGCCACAGGGCCAAATATCCCTGAAAGTTACATCTGAATCGATCCAGCAGTTCTTGAGATATCTTGTCCATGGACAAACAAACAAACACAACTGAAAACAATACCTCCACCTTCGCTGAGGAGGAGGTAATAATAATAATTTTGACAGGAGACCAGCAATTTTAGGGGAGGAGGCAAGTCAATTACACTGACCCCAATGCACCACTGGTACTTATTTTATCAACCCCAAAAGGATGAAAGGCTAAGTTAACCAAGGCAGAATTTGAACTTAGAAAGTAAAAGAACCAGAAAAAATGTTGCAAAGCATTTTATCCATCATGCCAACCATTCTGCCATAACAAAGTTATTTTCAGTGAATACTACATCCATTCAGTTATAAAATGAACACATTTAACCCAGTAATTGCTATAAAGTTAATGAATGAAAACAAAAGGAAAATTTTTGTCTACATATTCAACCAGAATTTCAATGTATTTTGTAGTACTAACTATTATAGCCACCAATACAGACTGGGCTGCCATAAATATCTAAATATTTGGATAGATTTCTCTATACAAATGTGGCTGGTTAGTATTTGAATATATTTTATAGTAATAATTATTACAGAAACCAATACAGATTGTCGACATATGACTATATTTGAACACATCTTTCTTTCTCTCTTTACGTGTGTGTTTGTGTTTGTGTATGTGTGTGTGTGTGTGTGTGTGTGTGTGTGTCTGGTTGGTTAGTATTAGGATATATTTTATAGTGAAAGCTAATACAGTGACCAATTCTGTATTAACATATACAGCCATGAACATATTTTTTCCTCTATCTCTTTCACTCCATATATATACATATATATATATATATATATATACTAGCAGCTAAGCCCGGTTTCACCCGGTCAGAGAGCGATGCGAAGAGAGAAACGAAGACATTAAAAAGAGGAAGAAGTGGATACGAAGTGGTGTTTGGGTGACGGATTTTGGTAGAAAAAAAAAGAATGTCATGGTGAGTTAGTAAGGAGAGCAAAGCAAGACTGGACTTACGTGGGCTGACAGGACGATGAAAAAATTGCGGAGTTGAAATTAGAGCAGTTGAAGTTGCCGTTGTTATCATTAGAGTGCCTCTTGGTAGACAACATTCTTTGTCCTTTCCTCAGGTGCACAAATAGAAAGACCCTGGAGACAGCCAACATACAGTTGTGCGTGTGAGAATACTTGATCTGTCAGATTCAAACCAACCGCTTGCACTGGTTGTCCCTGCGCCTTGTTGATTGTCATGGGAAAGCAGTTTGATGGGAAATTGCATCTGTTTAAACTTGTAGGTCGTATCGGAGTTATAAGTATGTCTTAGCCAGCGGCCGGTTCATTCAAGATTGTTGCCTACAGAACTCGGGAGCATAATTTTTTGATAATCAACCCTGTACCATTGCACATTATTGAAGCATCTAAATTCCTTAGCAGCATAATTGGCGTGCCAACTTTCAGATGCAGTTCGTGAGCTGGTAGTTCTGTGGGTCCCCCCTTTTGTCAGATTTGTCATGGGCTGGCCGGTCTATCTCAGATACATGTGAAGCTGGATTAAATTTTTCATCAACACAGGGGAGCCGAAATAAATTTTTTCAATATCCAAGGGAAGCCAAATCGCGAAAAAGGTTGAGAAATGCTGATCTATAACGATGGTTTTTATTTAGGCACATCGTAAAAGTAATTATAATGAATTGCTTAATATAAAGAAAAGTATGTTTTTTCAAGCAAATACAGTTAGAAAAAATATTTACCATTTCAAGTCATCACTAAAAACAAAGCTCATCAATTTTTGAATGAAATAATAATTTTATTCTTTTATTCTAAGTTGTAAATTTTGCCCGAGAAATAAAGCAAATAATCACCAAATGCATTGTTAAAAATCTGCAACTCGATAGCAAATATCTCCAAATTGATTAGAAATGCATAAATTTAATAATAACAATGTTTTTGAGATTCCGGTTCGAATGACATGAGTGTTTTTGTTTCACTTTTGACACGTAATACATGCTCGAAATGTACATACATCAAGGTATATTTGTAGAAAATTTCACGAAAAAATATTCATTTTCCTGGAAGTTAAGAGGAATTTAAGTGGAATTTCCGAAATTTGTCCCCTACCCTCCTCCCAAAACACTTTCACTGAAAATGTTTGTATATTCGGAATCTACATAATAAATAATATATGCATAGAAAATTTCATTAAAAAATATTCATTTTTCTGAAAGTTATGACCTTTCAAAGTCGGTGGGTACAACTCTGTAGTTATATGCCACATTGACGAACGTGAATGATTGTGTTTACTTGCACGTGTATACGTTTGCGAGAGCGAGAGAGGAAGAGAGGGAGATAGAGAACGGGAGCAATGTGTATGTTGTCACAGATTACGTATGTGTGGTCGTGTGCGTTTTTACGTATCAATGTTATGAAAAATAGGTAAAGAATACTGAGAAGAAAGTTTAATCTATGACGTTGTATGTATCACTTTCTCTCTCTGTTGAGCGCGTGTGTAAGAACGCTGTCCCAGGTAGAAGGGAAGAAATATAAAAGTTGCTAGAAACAACAGCCAAATCTCCCTTAAGTCACACAAAGTAAACAGAATTTTAAAAATCTAATTACTGCACTGGAAATTTCAGATCGAGAAAATTCCATTGATGTAAAAATTTTAACGAAAAAGTGGAAAATGTGGATTTCTATAAACTTTTAAAAAGGCTTCACACAGACACACAACTTCAGCTTTATATATTAAGATATATATATATATACTCTTTACTCTTTTACTTGTTTCAGTCATTTTGACTGCGGTCATGCTGGAGCACCGCCTTTAATCAAGCGCAAATCGACCCCAGAATTTATTCTTTGTAAGCCTAGTACTTATTCTATCGGTCTCTTTTGCCGAACCGCTAAGTTACGGGGATGTAAACATGCCAGCATCGGTTGTCAAACGATGTTGGGGGGGACAAACACAAACACAGACACACACACACACATATATATATATATATATATATATATATATATATATATATATATATATATATATATATATATATATATATATATATATATATATATATATATATATATATATATATATATATATATATATATATATATATATATATATATATATATATATATATATAATTATGTGTATTTCTTCTATCTTAATGAATAAAAATTCTTCTGATAGAATAAATGGGTTAATAGAAACCAATGTAGCAAAGAACACAAAATAACTGTGGTTAGCTCCTGTTTTTAAGGCAGGAACTCCTTGAAATTTTGGGTATTTGAGTATATTTAAGAATTTAAGGATTGGAGAAAACGCATGTTATAATTGCATACTTTATTCCTACATATGTTTCAAAGGATTACAACCTGTGTGATCCATAGGGATCTTTGATATTAAAATTGTAACCTTCTCATCAGGGAAAGCATGGGAATCATCTTAAACGTAAGACATTATGACCGATTATGAAAACAATAGATGGATAAGGTTATGACTTGATTCATTTTCATATATATATATATATATATATATATATATATATATATATATATATATACACACACATGTATGTATGTGTGTGTCTGGCTGTTTAGTAATTGGGTTATTTCATAGTAATAACTATCGGAGTGACCAACATAGATCGTGTTGTCATATATGACTGTTTAAACATATTTCTCTCTTTACATACATGTAATTGGTATTTCAATATATTCTGCAATGATAACTATTATAATCATATGCAACTGAGTGCAAATGTGAACATTTTTCTCTGCATAGCTGGTCAGTATTGGAAACATCTTGTACTACTATCATTCTAGCCACTGATAACTATACAAAATGATGCTGTGACCTCCAGCAAAATCTACAGACAAATACAGATTAAAGGAGGGTGTTGCTATGTGGTACTTAAACTTACTAGAAATAGCAGCCAAATCTCCCTCAGATTCTACTCTACTGTTTTGAAAAGGAGGAAGGCATAATGATAATGTAGCCCTAGATATGAAAACCTAAACTGACACTCCATCAGGGTTCCAGTTGATCCGATCGACGGAACAGCCTGCTCATGAAATTAACATTCGAGTGGCTGAGTACTCCACAGACATACGTACCCTCAATGTAGTTCTCGGGGAGATTCAGCATGACACAGAACGTGACAAGGCTGGCCCTTTTAATTACAGGTACAACCCATTTTTGCCAGTTGAGTAAACTGGAACAATGTGAAATAAAGTGTCTTACTCAAGGACACACCACACTGCCAGGAATCGAACTCACAGCCTTACGATCACGAGCTGAATAGCCCTAACCACTAAGCCACATGCCTTCACAGTCCTAGATCTATTGTCTGAATGAAAGACAGAACTGTCGTGGCTGAAACATGTTTGATCATAGGTCAGCTCAGTCAGGGCTGACCTGGGGTTAAATAATAACAACTACGGCTTGTCGATGGTCCTCAACATGATGAAAGTATGATGTGGGGATTTTTAAATTCTACTGCAATGTTTAAATCAGTTACTTGCTTAACGATGTCATAGGTTTGTGCAAACAGGACTGACCAGGGGCTACACATCAACTACAATGATAATGATGACGACAAAGATGATGATAATGATGACGATGACGCAGGCCAACAAGATTAGAATCAGCTGATGACAACAGTGATGATGGTGGTGGTGGTGGTGCTGCTGCTGCTGTTAGCAAGAACAAGAAGATTGGGGGAAGCTAGGAGAGAAATGGCAGTGTGCCACTGTCATTCAAAAGCCGGAATTGTAACAAGCAAGGAAATCCTGAATGGTTTAGATGACTATCAGAACAAGCATAATTAAAGTGAGAGGCAGACAAACAGTAGCACACACACACGTACGTATACACATATAGATATGCACTTTATGCAAACACACACACAGGACATAGTGAGTGTGGCTGTTGATATCACACTTTCATACCCTAAAGTGCATACGCATGCATACAAAAAGCAGGAAGTTTGGTACGAAGGAAGAAAAAAAAAGAAAGGTCACCAAACCACGAAGCATAAAACCACAATTATATTACTACTACTTGTAGTACTAATACTGTTACTACTACTACTACTACTACTACTACGACGACGACGACTACTATCGTTATGAACTTCACATATATTACAATAAATGGTGTTATTTCATGCCTCAGATAACTTTGACAGTGGAAGGAATTTCGGTTCAATTGGGAACATCAATGGCAGATGAGAACATTAAAAGGCAATTGTAGGTTTTGTAGTGTTAATGTGTGTGTATGTACGCATGCACTCACATTATATACACATAAATATATACGTTATATGTTTATCATATGCATGTGCGTGTGTATGTATATATATATATATATATACATACACACACACATTATATCCTTTCTTAACCACAGATTGCATGTGCAAAGATAATGAGTAGTGTGTTTAAAAGGAACATTCAGTGCATACAAAACTAGTAACATTATATGCATGTATGTGTGTGTGTGTGTATATATATATATAGATAGAGAGAGAGAGAGAGAGAGAGAGAGAGAGAGAGAGAGAGAGAGAGAGAGAGAGAGAGAGAGAGAGAGAGAGAGAGAGAGAGAGAGAGAGAGAGAGAGAGAGAGAGAGAGAGAGAGAGAGAGAGAGAGAGAGAGACACACACATGCACACATACAGAATAACACATACACACAAACGTGCTTACACAGAGTGTGACAGGCAATTGCGACTAAACTTTGGCAGGACAACCTAACATAATATCAGGCCATCTCGCAGATATGGCATCATAATGCCAAATTATAAGTCTCTCATTAGTTGTTCCTTACACAGGCGCAAGGCCAAAAATTTTGGTGGAGGGGATTAATAGATTACACCAACCCCAGTGCGTAACTGGTACTTAATTTATTGATCCTGAAAGGATGAAAGGCAAAGGTCAACCTCAGTGGAATTTGAACTCAGAAACATAATGGCAGACGAAATACCACTAAGCATTTCGCCTGGTGTGCTAATGTTTCTGCCAGCTCATTGCGTTAATAATAATAATAATAATAATAATAATTTCTAAAATTACATGGCCTCAATTTTTTCTCGGGAATGAACAATCAAACTGTCCTCCAGATATTTCTGCTGTAGTAATTCCAGTCATTATCTACATTAATTAGATTAATTAGTAGCAAAGAAATTAGAAGTAAATTACATTGGCTGTGAATGTTAAGCTGTCAGAATACTGATGATATGAGGAGGTGACATGTTCAAAGCTCGAGACATGCAACCCATTAAGCTATGATCCTTAGAAGATAAGAAGCTGTTACCAAGTTTTCAGAATATTATATACTAACCAGTCTCCAAATATGATTGACTGACGAGTTTTGCTGACTATTTCTAAATTTAAATCCGAGACCATGGTTTCACCAGTCTCATGGCCATGTGGATAGTTCAATGTGTCTCAATGACCCTAAGAGCTAAGTCAGTGGAGTACAAGCTCCTGGGAAGGTCTCGCATACTAGACAGGTCAAAGAGTAAAGGTCACACAATAATATGGATCATCTCTTCCCCAAGGTAAAAATGGGCTTGCATTGATGACCAACACTCTTTCCTAGAAAAAAGTAAAGTTGTAGAAGCATCAATCCATTCAAAACCAACAAGACCTGAAGAAACAGATGATGGTGCATCTGGTAAAAAGCTGAAGACCTCAAAAAGAGAAATTTTCTCTGGATGATGGGAACCTCTAAAAAAGGAGAACAGCTTAAAATCTTACTGTAGATTTATGATAATGACAAAATCTATTCTGCTTCCATTAGTTTATGTGACTGACAACAGGTACAAAATACCTCCCTATTACATGGTTGAATAATTTAGGAGATGGAAGGTAAGAGGTAAACAACAGGTGTAAAAAAAAAACCAGCTGAGCTGATAATAAAGTTCCTGCTTCTCCCTATTTTTAATCTGCTAATTATATTATCAGAGTAAGACAATCAATGAAACCAGTTGAGGAGTTCAGCAATTTATATCCTGTCATAGGCAGTTTGTCATAGCCATGATCAAGTTCAGTAACTCTCTATAACCAAATCCACCAAGTTCTAATTAGATACCAGAAGGTGGTAATTGTTCACTGCTGTAACCAGTGGCGTCACTGTGAAATCCACCTAGTTCAATTTAGATATCATCATTATCAGCAAGAGCAGCATTTAATGTCTGTGTTTGATGCTGGCATGGGTTGAACACTCTGACAGAATAGGATGTGTCCAAGGACTGCATCATTCTCCAAAAGCTAATAACTGCTCATCAGCGTAACCAACTGCACCACAGTGGAATTCACCTGGTTCTAATTAAATACAATAAAGTGACAATTGTTCACTGCAGTAACCAATGCCATCACTGGCCAATTTGAACATAAAACAGGGAGAATATTTGGGCCGGTTATGGCCAGTTTAAATGCTAAAAGAAGGGGCAGTACTCATGAACCTGCATACGGCTATGTCATAGAGGTACATTCTTTTACTTATTTCAGTCATTTGACTGCAGCCATTCTGGAGCACTGCCTTAAAGGGTTTTAGTCAAACAAATCGGTCTGAGGACTTTTGCTGAACTAAGTTACAGGGACGTAAACACACCAACACCAGTAGTCAAACGTTGGTGGGGGTACAAACAGACAAAGATACACAGACAGATATATATATATATGACAGGCTTCTTTCATTTCTGTCAATCACTAAATCCACTCACAATGCTTTGGTCATCCTGAGACTATAGTAGAAGACAATTGCCCAAGGTGCCACACAGTGGGACTGAACCCAGAACCATGTGGTTGGGAAACAAGCTTCTTACCACAGCCACGCTTCTTCAAGAAAGAACTCCTTTACTCATGCACGTATATTAGACTCACCCAACATACTCACAGACATACACAAAACTGAACAGGTACATGTTGCACATGAACACAAATTTTGCATGTTCACTGATGCACATATCCGTAAACGTACATACACAGATGCACATGCAAACAGGTGTGCATACATGCATAGATATGCATACAAGCACAGATGAGCATTTGCACACACACACACACACATGTCTGCAAACAAAGACATACATAAATGCAAACAGTTGCAGACAATCACACACACACGCATACACAAGGTCACACATACATGCACATACACAGAATTACACTCACACACACACTCATTTCATGAACAAGTGCAACACTACTGCTGCAATTTAAGGAATTGGTTCCAAGAAAATCATATTCAATCCCAAAACATCAGAGAATTAATCCATCTCTCTATCCTGCCATTATTATATATCAACAGACATATGATGCCAGTGAAGAACATACACTGATGTTGTTGTTGTTGCTGTTGTTGCTGTTGCTGTTGTTGTTGTTGTTGCTTCTTGTGTCCATGCATGTGGTGGAAAGGAATTTGATGAAATCAGTGACACACACACAAACACACACCACAGCAAATCTTTACATGAGTCATTGCTAAAACCTGCAAAAATCTATCTATGTGCTGGTGGTAGTGGTGGTGATGATGATGGTGGTGGTGGTGATGGTAGTGGTGATGGTAGTGGTGGTGGTAGTGGTGGTGGTGGCAGTGGTGGTGGTGGTGGTGGTAGTTATGTTTATGATTGTGATGATGTTGATGGTGCTAACAATGGTAGTCAGTGTGTGCTCATGATGGTGATGATGATGATAGTGGTGGTAGTAGTGGTAGTGGTGGTAGTGGCAATTATCGTCACAACGGTGACGGTGGCAGACATGGTGGTGGTGGTGGTGATGGCGGTCAAAATAGTGGTAAAGATGGTAACTGTCATCTCAGTAGTGATGGTCGTGTTGATGATACTGTTGGCTGCAGTCATTTTGATGGTGGTGGTCATGATGGTTGAGGTGGTGGTGGTGGTTGTCGTCGTCATCATAGCAATGGTGATGGTGATTGTTGTTGAGATGGTGGTAGTGGTTGTGGTGGTGGCTGTGGTTGTGGTGGTGGTTGTGGTGATGATGGTGGTGGCAGTGATTGTGGTGGTAATGGTTGTGGTGATGGTGGTAGTTGTGATGATGATGGTGGTGGTGGTTGTGGAGGTGATGGTCATGGCAGTGTTGGTGGTGGTGGTAGTCATGATGGTTGCATTAAAGGTAATGTTGCAAGCAACAGTCACAGTAGTGAAGGTGGAATTAGTAGTGGTGGTCACAATGATTGTGTTGATGGTTATGTTGGTGACTGCAGCAACAATTGAAGTATATGTTGTAGTATAAGTCGTGGTGACGGTTGACATGCCAACGGTGTTGATAGAAAAGAGAGTTGAAGTGGTGGGAGGGGGCAGAAATTTCTGATGCAAATGATCATTATTTAGAAATTAAAAAAGAAATGAAACAAAAAAAATTAAAATATGGAAAACAAATTTTTCAAAGTATAAAAAAAAAGGACCCACACACCCACATATCCATGCATAGATTATATACACATATAAATTTGAAATATATATATATATATGTATATATAAAGGTATAAAAAGGGGAACAAGTAAAATGAGAGTAAAATTCCAAATCCTTGAATCCGTGCCTCCCCACCAAAAAAAAGAAAAAAAGGTCTCAAAAAATGTGTATGTCTTCATATATTTGTGTGTGTGTGGGTAAGTGTGTATATGTATATAAATACATATGTACACGTGTATGTTTATGCATTAGTGTGGGTATATGTGGAATGTGTGTGTATTCATGGATGTCTATGTGCATTTATGTGTGTGTGTGTGTATGAATGTGTACACATGCAGAGACACATAGACACACGCAAACACGCAAAAGAAAGAGAAATGAGAACCAGAGAAAATGTTTCACACACAAACACACACACACACACACACACACGCCACCTCCACTCACCCCCTCCCCTACTCTACCGTTTATAATGCCATGTGATTATTTCCATAATTCGCTATCTGACAAAGAATTCGGAATTTAGGTGGATTACAACAGATGATAGAATAGAATCGGATGTTTGAAGAATTTTGTATAACAAGGAGGAAAAAAAAAAACAAACACACACACACAAAGAAAACAATGTGTACAAACATACAGACATGTATAGACAGGCACATACAAATACATATTCACACGTACACTAACACATACATACACATAAAGGAAAATATATACACATAAATATAAATGCATGAGTACATGAAGAAACACATATATATATATATATATATATATATATATATATACACACACACTTTAGTACTAACATATATGCACACAGAAGAAAATATATTCACACACATGTACATACATACATATATATATATATATATATATATGCACACATACATCATTACAAACACATATGCACATGAAAAACATGCAGACACACACATAAAACACAAATGCAAACACATACATGAACAAACACATGTACACATACATATGCAAACCTCATGCACGGATCTTTCTATTATAAATGGTTAAAAAAATAAAGGCACAACAAAGCAGAAAGATTAGAATCCAACCCACCCTGCTTCTCTCTAAATAGAGTTCATAGATTTTCTTCCTAGTTATTCGTTGATTACATTCAAATGCATATATTCACACTCGCTCAGGTACACTGGTTTTTCCACCTCCCTTCAAGTGTGCCATATTTTATCCAGCCTCAAATATGCCTGTTTTTTGTCCCCCACCATTTGTGTGTCGGGTTTTTACCCACATTCAAGTGTGTGCCTCTCATTTGCCTTGTCTCAAGTATGCCAAACTTTTGTTTGCATCCAGATCTGATGAGATTTTACCCATTCTCAAGTGTAACAGGCATTTTGCTCAACCATCAAACAGACCATTTTTTTCCCCCCATTCTAAAATGCACCAAATTTGGCCCACCTTTGAAATACAACACATTTCTTTTACCCCAAAGTTAACCATTAGCATTCAAATTATTCTGTTAAATGTAAAGCTTATTTATTCACACTGATTCAAATTAATAACGAAGTATCTTGTAACTTCAAGATTTTGGTGATGTGACAGTTTATTTTTAGAATGTCATTGTAGGGTAGGTCTGATAGGCCAGATCTGGCCAGTTTGAGCATAAAGCAGGTTAAATATTTTGGCTGGATAGGACCGGTTTAAGCACAAAATGGTAAAATGCAACAAGCTTTTTGCCTCCTTTCAAGTGTAATCCGTCTACTCCCAAGCTGAGTCTTTTGGTCCCACCTTATCACTTCTTGTAGGAAGAAACACAAAAAAGAACTTTTAAAGTCCTTTCAGAATGTTCAGAATTTGAAGTTAAATTCTTCAGATACTTTTTTCTTAGTCACCCACTGGCAATTCCAAAGTGTCATAAATACTCCACCCCAATCATCATGCATCTAATCCCAATATCAACCAATCTGCTCTGTAACTCTGAACGAACTAGCATTCAAAAATACTTTAAATTCTCCATCAGTACCCACCCATTGAAGATCTTCTTAAAGGACTTATTCTTTGGCTCCAGTTTCATGGTATAAAGTAAACAAGCCAATGAGAAGATTTCCCCCAGGATTGCACATCAATCCATTGCAGTGAACATTCCCAGAACATGAATTATACCAAATACCTTTCTGACATCTAAGGCCAGCAAGTTGGGGAACAGAGAGTAAATGTAATCAACCTCCAGTGATCAGCTGGTACTTATTTTATCAATTCTGAAAGGATGAAAGGAAATGTTGACCTCAGACAGACAAAATTCCACTGAGCATTTTTGCCCAGTGTGCTAACAATTCTACCAGCTTGCCATTTTGTTCTGATATCTAACGTTATGCATGGAAATAATGTAAGATGGGAATTTGTCTGAGCGTCTTCAAATACTTTCATTAATTATTTGGCCCAGTTCTAGAAACCATTGCCACTCAAATCATACCATTTTCAATAATGGCCTCTCATCAGGTGGTGAGCTGGCAGAGACGTTAGCACGCCAGGCAAAATGCTTAGCAGTATTTCATCCGTCTTCATGTTCTGAGTACAAATTCCGCTGAGGTTGACTTTGCCTTTCATCCTTTCGGTGTCGATAAATTAAGTACCAGTTGTGTACTGGTGTCAATCTAATTGACTGGCCCCCTCCCCATATAAACTTTGGGCCTAGTGCTCCTAAAGTAGAAAAGAATAATGGCCTTTCATATGGCCTCTTCTCACACCATCATTGCCTTCCCTCCCTCACACTCCTAAACCCCTGCTTGAATTTAGGGTTGACAACAACAACAGGCAATCATATTGATTTCAAATGTTGGGTCAAGGCTGGTAATTTCAGGGAAGTGGGTAAGTCGATTACATCGACCCCAGTATTTAACTGGTCCTTGTTTTAATGACCTCAAAAGGATGAAAGGCAAAGTTGACTTCGGTAGAATTTTAACTCAGAATGTAAAACCAGCTGAATACCGCTAAGCGTTTCAGAGCCCAGCATGCTACTGACTCTACCAGCTTGCTGCCTTAGAACAAGGAATTACCGTATTTTAACATGTATAAGGAACCCCCTAATTTTGGGGCTTAAAATTTGGAAAAAAGGTTTTGTAAGGGATTATAATATAATCCATGTAGAAGAAACTCCCATATTTTTTTAACCGAATTTTTGACAAAAAAGGGTTCCTTATACATGTTAAAATATGGTATATTACAAGCCATTGGGAGGGAACCTTTATGTGGTTGCTTGATTTGCTAGATATAGCAGCCACATCTCCAGCAAATGTCACCTTTATTGTCTGTAAATGAAAGGGACTATATTGAATAATGTGGTCCAAGATGTTGCTATGTAAAAAAAGGGGGGGAAAAATTAAGAAAGAAAAAAAACAGATGAGATGGTCGTGTTTGGAATATTCTTCATCAGAGTGTTCGTCTCGATCAGGACTGACCTGGGATTAAACAACAACAACAACAACAACAACAACAACAACAGCAACATCGATTGGAACTAAACAGGGAAATGAGAAGAGGGAGATAAAAAAAAAATTTATTATTTTTTTTTTGTAGAATATTCGTTTTTAAATTAATAAAAAAAAAAGATAAAAACAAGAAACAGAATGAAAGAAGGAAAAATAAAAGGAGAAAAATATGAAAAAGGAAAACAGCAGCTACAACAACAACAACAACAACTGAATGGCCTACATTTCAGTTTTGTGCAGTCAGTTTGTTCAATGAAGATCTATCATTGTAGACACAGCATGCTGGGAAATCAATTTCATCTTATTGATCTTTCAGTAAATATTCTCAGCTGCTACTGCTGCTGCTGCAGCTGTTGTTGTTGTTGTTGTTGCTGCTGCTGCCACCGTTACAGTTATTGCTGTTGTTGTAAATAGTGTTACAGTTGTTACCATTGTTGATGTTACAGGTAGCGGTAGTGGTCGGTAATGTTGTTGTTGTTGTTGTTCATGGTGGAACAGTTGTTGCTGTTGTTGTTGATAATTGTTATGATGATGATGGTGGTGGAGGTGAGGAAGGGTGCTGATGATGATGATGACAATGGTGATGATGATGCACTTGTTGATTTGGGAGACGGAAACTGAAAGAAGCCCATCATAGACATATATCATCATATCTATGTCTATGTGTGTATATCTTTGTGTCCGAATTTTTTCTCTATCACCGCTTAACTGATGTTGGTTTGTTTGCATCCTCATGACTTAGCAACTCAACAAAAGAGACCAATAGGATAAGTAGCAGACTTTTAAAAAACCCAAGAACTGGGGTTGTTTCATTAGACCAAAAATTCTTCAAGGTAGTGCCCCAGCATGGCCAGTCTTATGACTAAAACAAATAAAAGATAACTGATATATATACATCATCATCATCATCATCATCGTTTAACGTCCGCTTTCCATGCTAGCATGGGTTGGACGATTTGACTGAGGACTGGTGAAACCGGATGGCAACACCAGGCTCCAATCTAATTTGGCAGAGTTTCTACAGCTGGATGCCCTTCCTAACGCCAACCACTCAGAGAGTGTAGTGGGTGCTTTTACGTGTCACCCGCACGAAAACGGCCACGCTCGAAATGGTGTCTTTTATGTGCCACCCGCACAAGCCAGTCCAGGGGCACTGGCAACGATCTCGCTCGAAAATCCTACAGGAGCCAGTCAGGCGGTACTGGCAACGGCCACGCTCAAAATGGTGCATCTCATGTGCCACCTGCACAAGAACCAGTCCAGGGGCACTGGCAACGATCTTACTTGGCTTGCCGGGTCTTCTCACGCACATCACATTTCCAAAGGTCTCGGTCAGTAGTCATCGCCTCGGTGAGGCCCAATGTACGAAGGTCTTGCCTCACCACCTCAGCCCAGGTCTTCCTGGGCCTACCTCTTCCACGGGTTCCCTCAACTGTTAGGGTGTGGCACTTTTTCACATACATATATATATATATATATATACATATATATATATATATATATATATATATATATATATATATATATATATACACACACACTTATGCAAGCACACACACATAAATTTATGTCACAATATCAACATATGTATAGGAAATATTGTTTCATTCTGGTTCACCACAAATGCTTTTGAAATAGGAATAATATAGTACACAGCAGTATACTATGATAATATAGCATACATAGCAATATAGTATAGTATAGCACAGTACAGAACAGTAGTAGTCTGTTATATTCAGTACATTACACGGTAGCAGAGTATTGAACAATATGGAACAATATAGGGTTTATAGTACAGTATATAGCTATATAGTATAGTAGCGGGCAATATTGTATAGTACCGTGTATTATAATAGAATACAGAGAGCGTGATTGTTACCAGCGTCGCCTTACTGGCACGTGAAAAAACATTCGAGCGAGGTCATTGCCAGTGCCGCTGGACTGGCTCCTGTGCAGGTGGCATGTAAAAAACATTTTGAGCATGGCTGTTGCCAGTACCGCCTGAATGGCCCTTGTGCCAGTGGCACGTAAAAGCTCCCATTACATTTTCGGAGTGGTTGGCATTAGGAAAGGCATCCAGTTGTAGAAACTTTGCCAGATCAGATTGGAGACTGGTGCAGCCTTCTGGCTCGCCAGCCCTCAGTCAAACCCATGCCAGCATGGAAAGTGGACGTTAAACGATGATGATGATGATGATAATGATGATTAGAATGGTAAAAACATCAAACTTCATTCCCTAAAGAAATTAGCTAGTTATTGTATATTAAATGCTTTAGAAATTAATAATTAATTTTATTCAGATGAGAGACAGTGAGCGAGTGTGTGTGTGTGTGAGAGAGAGAGAGAGTCAGTCTGTGTGTGTGTGTGTGTGTGTGTACATGCACACACGCAATGTGGTGGTGTGCTCTTAACTTTGTACTGTATAAATTTCAGTGGTCAAACCTCAAGCCTTACCATCCCAAGTCAGACCTGTGTGTGTGTGTGTGTGTGTATATGAGAAATAATTCACATGTAGGAAGTTTTTGTGAGAAACTACCAATGTAATTACATATATATATATATATATATATATAAATGTGTGTGTGCGTGTGTGTGTTTGTGTGTGTGTAAAATGATGTAATAATTTGAAAAAAATCTCACGCTAAAAAAATAAACTCCCTTCTTCTTCCTCCTGTTTTCCTCTTCCTGCTCCCATCATGGATTCGTTTGTTTGTGCCTTAACCACCACCCCCCTCTTCAGATCTGATGTTCTACATTGCACCACCATCAGGAACCTACTCTCTCTCTCTCCCCTTCTCCGTTTCTCTTACTGTCCCTCCCACATGCCTCCACACTTACTCAGCCACCTCACCGGTAACCAGCTTACCACAGCTTTTGAACACACACACACATACACACACACATCTTAACTGACCTAAGATAAACTGGGTTAGTGTCACACTTTCTGCTCTCAAGCAGGTGCATGATGACTTTGTTGGTGGTGGTGGTGGTGACAGTAACGATGACATGGGTGTGTGTCTGTATGTATATGAATGTGCATGTGCGTGTGTGTGTGTGTGCATGCGTGTGCCCACAGATAGTGTAGTTGTTCTGTTAGTGGGTGTATCATGTTAGTTCAGATGCCATCATCATCATCATCATCATAATCATCAAGATTTAACGTCACTGCACAAATGCACTGCATCAGCAAAATATTAGGTGCCACAATTTTTATCTGGTTTGTTTGCTTGCTTGCTTTCCACTCTGGTAGCTCAAGAAACCTTTGAAGTTAAAACATCTAAACTCGTCCCATTTAGGACTAATGAGCATTTTGGTTTTTCTTTCCTTTCTTTCTTTCACTCTGCTATTATTGGCACAAGGCCTCCGGTGCTCAACTGGTACTTAATCAACCCCAAAAGGATGAAAAGCAAAATTGATCTCAACAACATTTGAACACAGAACACAAAACCTGAAGAAACATCACAAAGCGTTTGGTACGACATGCTACCTTGATTCTACCAGCTTTGCTACCTTGATTCTACCAGTTTGTTACCTTGATTCTACCAGCTTTGCAACCTTGATTCTACCAGCTTTGCTACCTTGATTCTACCAGCCTTGCTAGCTTGATTAATAAACAAAATGAAATATTAGGATTTTGTTTTTATTTTGTTGTACATTTTGCTTTTTCCTTGCTTTTATTAATTAATTAGACAGGAAGCATATCTAGTTAACATAGCCTTTCGATTGTGAGCAATCGTTACGGATTATGCTTGTTAGTGATTTGCAAATTGCACTTTCTGGTGCACTGGTGTGCCGCAAAGGGCATCTAAGCTGAGGATTTTTGAAATATAATCAAGAGCTTTAGAAAATCCATATTAATTAATGCCTGAGTATCTTAGAACAGAAAAAGAAAACAGTACAATTCATAATTTTGTTATGCATATAGGTGCAGGTATAGCTGCGTGGTAAGAAGTTAGCTTCCCAACCACATGGTTCCAGGTTCAGTCTCAGGTAGCTTTTTCTCTAAATTTGTAACTTTAAACCAAATCTTGTTTAAAAATTCCAAGTGAAGAGACCAAATAATTTTTTTTCAACTTTCCATACAAAGTGCACCAGCATTTATCTTCTGCCTGTTTCAGTCATTGGACTGCAGCCATGCTGGGGCACTACCTTGAAGGGTCTTAGACAAACAAACTGACCCCATCACTTAATTCTTTTTAAGTCTGGTATTTTTTTTCTATCAGTCCCTTTTGCCAAACCATTGTGTACAGGGGTGTAAACAAACCAATACTGGCTGTCAAGTAGTTGTGAGGACAGACATAAACACACACACAACAGACTTCTTTCAGTTTCCATCAACCAAATCCAGTCACAAGGCTTTGTTTGGCCTGAAGCTATAACAGAAGACACTTGCCCAAGGTGACATGCAGTGGGACTGAACCCAAAACTACATGGTTGGGAAGCAAACTTCTTACTGTTGTTAACTGCGCCTGTTGTTAACTTTCCATGTGAAAGCATCAATAGGTTTTCTTCTTTTGATTTCCAGCGTGCCATGAAGCCAAGAATATTGAAAACCACTGGATTATGTGAGAAACAAAATTGGCTGCACAAATATTGAAAATGTAATATGGATATGAACTGGAATGTAATATATGGATTATATGAAATATGGATTTCACATGAAAATAAAACGCAATAGAAAATACAGAAAGTTGTTCTCAAAGATACTGCGATGCAATGTCATTCATAGAATGGCGCCTATAATATAGTTTGTAGTGCAAAATACATTCAAACACTACCCATATATGATTACCGTCGTCATCATCATTGTTTTGACATCCAATTTTCTATGCTTACATAAGTCAGACGGAATTCATTGCGGTTTCTTTTCAAAGGTCAGATGCTCTTCCTATTACCAACTCTCACCAGTTTCCAAGCAAGGGATTATTTCCCCATGAAATGGGTATGATAGAGAACAAAGGCTGGCGGCAACGGCTGACTATGAAAGCATCTAGAGTAGCTGTATCAGTTAAGGGATGATGATGATGATGATTACAGCGTTGATTATTATTATCATTTCCCTATGCCCAGATATGTTTTTACAGAAAAAAAGAAATGATCTAGGTTTCCATGGCTTTTACAATGGCTGGATTGCTGAAGAAGAGTCACCTGCTCTTTTCTTTTTCTTCTTTTTCAGGTGAGAAGTGATCACAGTTCCTCCAGATAAAAATTCATAAATTGTCGTGTTTAACAGTGTACATACACATGTGGCTATTTGCGTATATGCATGTTTTCAACCATGTTTTTTCTTTGTGCCTCAATGTGGATGTGCACATATTTGTGCATGTACAGGCATATGTACACCTATATGTAAATGTATGTGTATCCATGTGTTTTTATGTTTGAATGTATATGCACAACTGCACATGTGTATGTGCATTTGTGTACACAAGTGAATGTGTATACAAGTGAGTGAGCTGTTAAGAGACTGCGAATATGTAAGTGACTGTTTATGTAGGACATGCGTATATAAGTAATTATGTGTGTAGTGTATGTGTGTGTGTAGTGAACAATCTATGTGTGCATATGTTGTGTGTGTGTGTATGTACATGTGAAGCGTGTATGCATGTGAATTGTGTGTATGCGTGTATGAAGTGTGTGTCTGTTTATAAACATTTGTTTTAAAGATGGTTTCTTGTTTGTTTAAACTTATCAGTTTTCTTCATAACCAAATATTTACAATACTATTTTTACTTCTAACTTAACCTCCTTGTCGTAAGTGTGTCTGTTGCTCTAATATATATATTTATATTATGATTTTCCTTTGATAATAGTTATAACTAATATGTCTATTCAAATTAAAGTATAACACATATATTCTTCAAAATATTTATTTTATCATACAACATTTGTTTGTTTGTTTGTTTTGCAATCAAAACACTTTTCCTTTTATCAAAAGCAAACTCTCAGTATTGATCTAAGCAAATACTAATTGAACACTATCCATAATAACTATTAAACTTGAATTTATATTTGTATTTATCAGCAATGTAAAGGAAGAGATAAATAGTAGAGTGCCAAGCTATGAATATAAATATATACACCTTATTATGTTAACTCCTAATGATTCCGAACAACCACAAGTCCACAAATTAGAGAAAGGGGAGAGGGTTAGAGATAATTATATCAACCGCACTACTTGACAGGTACTGCTTGTATTTGTACCTGCACCAGTACTCACCAGAGGTGCGCTGAGCCAACGATAACCAACGGATTCAACACATTCTTCACAAATGCTATCCACATCCAAAGCAAAGGTCCAGCTTGCAAATTTGATAAATAAATGCTCCAGTGGGAGAATATGCACATCAGATAGTGCAGATGCCAT
The DNA here is from genome assembly GCF_046866305.1 of Octopus bimaculoides. Lineage (NCBI taxonomy): Eukaryota > Metazoa > Mollusca > Cephalopoda > Octopoda > Octopodidae > Octopus > Octopus bimaculoides. The sequence goes on along the minus strand of NC_142942.1, from coordinate 53,059,703 downwards.
AGCTGTAGTTGTTGTTCGTTGTGGAGGTGTAGAGTTCCTGTTTGGAGTTTTAGTGCGAACACAAGTTCACGCGTGGTCCCAGGTCACTCTTTGGGATAGTGTGATCCAAAGCAGCTCATCTTGCCATTGCAGTGGATTTACTGACAAAGTCAACACTGATTATTGGAACAGACATAGCTTGGCTTTGAAGCAGGTTTTAGAGGCAATGCTTCAACAAAAGTTAAGAGCTGCCTCACCCCCTGCATGTCGGACACCAACCCGAAATTTTTGAGGGCCCATGCTGGTACATATCTTATCAACCCTGGTAGGATAAAAAATAAAAGATGACTCTGGTGGGATTTGAACTTGGAATGTAAAATTAACAGTGAATATTCAAAGTACAGCGGCAAAGTTGTAAAACACTAAAAATAAAAAACTGAAATTTTATTCATAAACAATTTGGTCTGTGTTATTATATCATCATCAGTTAACGTCTGTTTTCCATGCTGGCATGGGTTGGATACACACACACACACACAAAGGGAAGATCAACTCCACAATAATTTGACTACTAAGGGTACACTCACACCACTAGTAAATACTCTCTTTACTTGTTTCACTCATTTGACTGCGGCCACGCTGGAGCACTGCCTTTAGTCGAGCAAATCGACCCCAGGACTTATTCTTTGTAAGCCTAGTACTTATTCTATCGGTCTCTTTTGCCGAACTGCTAAGTTACAGGGGACGCAAACACACCACCATCGGTTGTCAAGCGATGGTGGGGGGGGGACAAACAGACACACACACATACATATATATATATATATATATATACGACGGGCTTCTTTCAGTTTCCGTCTACCAAATCCACTCACAAGGCTTTGGTCGGCCCAAGGCTATAGTAGAAGACACTTGCCCAAGGTGCCACGCAGTGGGAATGAACCCAGAACCACTGTGGTTGGTCAGCAAGCTACCTACCACACAGCCACTCATGCGCCTATTATCCTTAGAAGTGCATTATTAAAATAAATTTAAACTAGCACACACACACACACACACACTGTTTATCATAGTAAAAACCGACATTATACTGCGTTTCGCCCTTGGCTAGACTGTTCACAACTCTATTGAGTTTTATATCATATAATGTTTACACTACATAGAAAGTACTTTAATACTTTACAATTCTAACATACACGCAGATAACCTTCATAGATACTATATACGTTTAGTTATGTTCGTTGCTGCATCGCATGTAGTTTTTGCACATAAATACCCTCATACTAAACACGCACTTCATATCTTTAGTTGGCATCACGTGAAAATGCGTCAGCATTACTTAGCTTGCTAGCTTGACAAGACAATTGAATAAACACGTGAACGCGCGTGTCGTTGGTTTCTACATGGGTTCGAAACCAAGTTGAACAAAACGCATTACCGTTGTGCCTCTCTGTGTGTTTCTACTCGGGTTCGAAACAGTGTTACGAATTTAATTCCCTAAAAAACCCACTGCTATAATTATAAGGCCTCTGATTATGATGTACGTACAAACAAATATATATACACAAATAGAATATGCATAAATGTATCCACGAACGGACATGTGTGTCAATGTATTAAGTCAAAATCGCTATGTAATTTTAAGTTTGTGTACAACTTTAATTCTATACATGATAAAATTAATCTGCCCGTGAAAAGAAGTAAAAGAATTGATTTTATGTTTTTAAATAGATATATTCTTGATGTTGTTAATTTACAATATATCCATTGTCATTACACATATACAAAACCATGATGTTATTTTGAAGTTCTCAAAATAGATTTTGTAGCTGATTTCCAACTTTACTCTGAATCATACATATCTTAGCTCGCAAGTCACCGACTGTACGAGATGTTTATCCCGTAAATTAAAAACAAAGTTACCATTTTATCTTGTTTCAGTCTATGAATTGCTGCCAAACTGGGGCAGCGTTCAAAGTCCCCAATGAGAAACGAACTCGTGATCCCTGTGGTTTACAAGACGAGTGTTTCCAAACCTCCGAAAAAATTAATAAGCATCTGTAATATTTATGTGATTGACATTGATAAAATAGATGCGAGTTTCTAAATGTCTTTTGTTTTTTGGTTGAGGGGGTGAGGTTACGATTTAATTCTTCCATATATAGAATTAAAGTTATAAAAATTTTTAATGACACAAAGACTTTATCAAGATCCAGAATGCATAAGCCTATACACATCCATCCGTACATACATACAGCCACCCCAGCATGGCCGCAGATTTGAGCTGAGGTTGCTACATGTGTGTGTCTGTGTTTGCCCCCCCCACACACACACACACACAACATCGCTTGACAACCGATGCTGGTGTGTTTACGTCCCCGTAACTTAACGGTTCGGCAGGTTACTGTTATGCTATATCCACTACTTAATGTGATCAAACTTATGGTCCCACCCCAAAGTTATCAATACGAAGCTTCCACTGTGTGTGTGTGTGTGTACACGCGCACAAAGAAAGAAATGCAAGCACAGGAAATGCGTAGACACAAGCACGTGCTAAATGAGTCCCCTTAGGAAAAAGGTTTGTATATTATGTCGATAGTGGCGGTGCTGAAACACTGAATTGGACAAAACAAAATAGATACTGCGATACAATAAGAATTGTTTCTAATTTTAGACACAAGGCTAGCAATTCTTAAAGATGGGGAGGCTGGTTAGTGGATGCCATTGATCCCAGTATATGATTGGTACTTAAATCTACCGACCCTGAAAAGCTAAATGCAAAAATAATTCGGCGCGATTTAAATTTAGAAGATACATTTAAATTCAGAAGATATAATAATAACAATGACCAATCTACGAAGAATAACCTCAAATGTTAGGAATAGAAGGTGATAGTCGTTCAAATCAATCACAGTACTTGACAAGTAATTTTAAAAAGTCTAAAGTACTTAGAAAGAACAGAGTGTATCTACTTCTAGATACAATCAAGTTCGTTTCTTGTTCTTTCAGCTCCGTTTTGATTGTCGGTTCTTCTGTTTCTTCTAGGAGAAAACGACTATGGTCTAACATGAACGGGAAGGCCTTTCCCAAACTTCAAATATGCCCCCAAAACGCTGTATTTCGCGACAGCACACCTATGGTTCCATTCAACAGTTGAGGCCCTAACACAAGATATGTATATTGTCTGGAAAACTTCAAAAATAATAAAACTCCTTTTTAGATAGGAACGCCTGAAATTTTTTAGGGAAAGGAGTTAATTGATGTCATTGACCCCCAATACTTAACTGATACTTATTTTATTGACCCCGAAAGGGTGAACGGCAAAGTCGATTTCGGCGGAATTCGAACTTCAGGTCTGAAAAATTCTGCTAAAGATTTTGCCCAGTTATAAAAGACAAGATGGTCACGGCTGAAACATAGGACTGCTCGATTAGAGCTGACCTGTGTTGCCAAACAACAATAAGAAACATGTAAATTACGAGCTGAAGAGAAAGCTTCTACATGGACGCTCGAGCAGCTAGAAATAGCAGACAAATCATCCTCTGTTGTCTTTAAAACCATGTAGGACACATCACAAAATACTGTCATAGCTTTAAATATATACTGCTTGAATAAAAGAGCTTGGAACATAATAAACCAGCTCGATCACAGACGACCTGGGGCTAAATAACGGCAAAAACAACAACAATAGCAACAAGTACTAGTGATTTTCCAAGTTAATATTGATTTTTAACAGAAGGAGCCAGTCATTCCAAGGCTGATCACGAGGATCTACACGCAAATTTTTAAGTGTTTGTTTGTTGTTGTTTTTTTTTATTTGTTTACTTTTTTCTTTGTCTTTTGTGCGCGTTTTCCGCCCCAATCGCTTTTTCACTTCGTAAAACAATCCACGCAGATAATTAATTAATCATAATAATAATAATAATGGTGATGAAAAACTAATAAAAATAATAATAATAACAATAATGGTGATGAAGAAATAATCACGTGGAGAATACATAAGGGTTTATAAATTAAGACAATAGCCGCCCAAATTCAACTCTGATTAAGTGGACACGTCTGTGACCCAAGACACCCCAGATGTGTCAATCCCGCCGAAGGAATTTAGAAAATTACTATTTTTCAGATATAGTCATCCAATTTGTATCTCGACTTGTTTTTGTTCTTTTCTTTTTTTTTTTTCTTTTGAAGATGGTAGGATGGGTAAGAACACAGCCGAGTGAGATTCGGGTGCCACTTCTAGCGCGCGCGCATATATATTGCAAACGTGTGTGGTGTATTTTATTTCGAATTAGATAAAGAAAAATATGTGGAAGTGAGTCGTTCGTTTCACACAGTACTAAGTAATGATGGTTAAAAATGTACTGTCGCAAAACATTTTTACACCAGACAGCTTGCAACACACCGCCGCCGCCACCACAAACTCGACACTTCGTTCGACGTGTGTAATGTCTGTAGTATCATGTAGGAGGAGCGGAGGGGGAGAAAGTCTCTCAGTGTGAACAATGCGAGTGTATGACTGTATGAACTTTCACACATACATACGCGCACATAAACAATATATATATACATATATATATATGTATTTCATTTCATTTCAAAGTTTCAGCTCAGAGCTGCGGCCATGCTGATGCACCACCGTGATATATATATATATATATATATATATAAGACAATATATATATATATATAACTTATCTACTGGACGAAGTAAAACGATAAGCTCTCCATGGGACCTTTTGCTTAATAATATTGATAATGAAATTATTGTGTATAATGCTCAGGTGCACTGCAACTCATCAAAGGTGCATGTACAGTATTCGATATAACAGGTGTATTGAATCTTTATGTTCAATACTGGGCACATTCCATACCAGCGCTCGTGCACACACACACACACACACACACATATATATATACTAGCAGTATAGCCCGGCTTTGCCCGGGATTAAGTTGGGATTATTAAGCTTATCAAGATCTTTATTTCAAACCAAACTAAGTAACATGACGTCAAATTTGGGCAGAATCAGTGTTGCAACTGGAGCGCATGGGTTGGGAGTTTGATCGGAAGAGGTGATCAGGTTACACATGCCATCCCTTTGAAAACACCACCGCCATCATCTAACCCCTCTTTGCTTTGCTCGGGACGCCAGTCTGTTGCAGGATTACTCATTTTTCCCAGCTGAGTGGACTAGACTAACGTGATACGAAGCATTTGGCTCAAGAATGCAACTTGTTATCTGGTCCAGGAACTGAAACCACACTCTTACGATCATGTGCCCAACACCCTAACCACTAAGCCACGTGCCTCCCAAGTCTAACAAGTGAGAATGAATTGCACAGACTGACCCCACTTTAATGCTGCTAAGTGCAGGCAGGAAGAAAAACCCTGCAGTGTCAAGGATTGGTTTACATAATCACTTGACGGGGGGGGGTCACTCTTACTCATTGTCTTTTGTCACAAAGAAAACTGCCATCATAATGCACATGGAATAATGTTGCTCGTTTCTTATTACAGTTCCTAAGTCTGGCTTATTTTCCAATCAGCATTGTAATTTCTTCCAGCTTTATGCATTGGAGACTGATAGATCGTGAAGGGCTTGGATAATGGAATTGCATTGAATTTCATTGATTACAAAAATGAGAGAAAACTGAAAAGATTACATTATAGTCAATGCTTAATATTATTTTAATTATCCCAGCAAATACAAAAGACAACTCCAAGCATGTTTTAGCCTCGTTAGATCTCTTCAGTGAAGCATAGACTTCACAGTATCTTCCAAAGTAATGTTGAAGAATCACCAAGTAAATGTATAATGTTTCGCACATGTTAGTATAGAACATTAGAATATTTTAAGAAAAAAATAATCAGACACCATCTACATGAAAACAATAACTATATATATATAATATATAATACACACATACATACACAATGGAATGGATCATTCATATTATCTAACCATGAGTTCTCAGTAGTTCCCACAACTGAACTAGTAGCCTCTTTGAATTACCATATCATTTTACTGCATAGGCAGCTGCACCCTCAACGTAATTTTCAGATGGAATCAGCATGAATACTGCATGGCAAAGTTGGTCTTTGAATCACAGGTGCAATCCATTTGATGGGCTTTTAAACAGTTTCAATCTAACCCCAATTTCACGCACAAGTCATGGGCTGACTCAAGACTATAGAATATGTCAGCTGCCCAAGATGCCATGCATTCGTATAGAACCAGGAGTCACCTGGCTGTGAAACAAACTTCTTAACCATTCAGCCATACTTCAATACTGTGCTACTTACACAAACACACACGTATATACACACACACACATGTAATATACACACAGACACAAACACACATGTAATATACACACAGACACAAACACACATGTATATGCACACAAAAAAACACACACACATACATATATATATACAGTGGCAGACTGAACTGGTTAATAGTATTCATTTTGGAATCTTTTTTTATGAAAATCTTGCACTAAAAGGTGAAAAAAATTAACTGAGAGGAAAGTCTGGAGTGTGAATTAACATTTTTTCTTATTTTAAATGTTGTTACCAGAAATTTAACAAAGTGAACCCAAGGAAACCATCTTCACTTATGCATCAGTTTCTAATACAGAGAGAGGGGCAGAGAGACAGGGGGGAGAAACTACAATGAGGAGATACACATACAAATACATCAATGTGAAAATATATATACATATATATTATATATATGTGTGTGTGTGTACAGGGGTTGGACAAAATAATGGAAACACCTTAAAATTTCAAACAAATTTATTCTAATATGGAGTAGGACTGCCTCTGGCGGTAATTACAGCTTCAATTCTATGAGATATGGACTCGTAAAAGTTTGAAAACTGCAGATATTCAGAATCACAGACACAAACACACACACGTTTGTGCATGAAAGTGCTTGTGTATTAAGCTATGATGTTGGCATTTAGTCACAGGTCAGCCCCGGTCAAGTGTATCTAAGATAAAAGGCATCTTAGCCATGGCTTTCCTGTCTTTTCTTTTGTTTCCAGCTATAATGTATCTGTAAGAACTATAATTTAAAATATGTGTCTTTTTTTATGAAGGTAGAAAATAATGAAGGACTTTGGCTGCTAGTTCTAGTAGCTTGATTGACCACATAGACATAGTTAGGCTTCAGTTAGGTTATACATACATACGTGTGTGTGTGTGTGTGTGTGTGAACTGGAATATGATAGCCTAGTTCACACACATGTCTAAGTTCCCATAAAGAGACAAACACACACAAATATGCAGATACACACCTGTATGTACTTTTGTTTAATGCATCCAATATAATAAGGACTGGCCCCTCTCTAAGAATCAAGAATCGAATTGTCACTGTAAGGTTTAACTTGTGATAGATCTGGCTGCTATTTCTAGCAGACTGAGTAATTACACAGAGCTTCCTTCAATAGCTCAGCAACAATGTTTTTGTTGTTGCTTAACCCCAAGTAAACATCAACATTCAACACGTTATGATCAAAGACATTCCATCTATGACCACCCAAACCTATTAACAGTCTGTACGACTTCATTGACTGCTATGAGAGAGATTTGGTTATGGTCAAATAACAATAGAAGGGCTCCTTTGGTTGTGAAGAGACACAAGGTAAATTTCATCAGCAAATTCTTCATATTATTGCTGCTTTGTCTATAGATTAGATTGGTAGCATAACTGTAGCACCTTTTGGTAATATCATCAACAGTGCCAATGATTGAAAATGGCACTGGCACTCTGTCAGTTACCATGACAAAAATTCTAGTTAACCTGGTCAACAGAACAGTCTGCTGGTTAAATTAACGAGAAAGTGGTTGAGCACACCACAGACACATGTACCCTTAATGTAGTTCCCAGGGAGATTCAGCATAATACAGCATTCAACAAGATTTGGCCCTTTGAAATACAGGTACAATTCATTTTTGCCAGCTGAGTGGAACTGGAGCAACATGAAATAAAGTGTCTTGCTCAAGGACACAACGCACCACTGAGAATCATCATCATCATCATCCCAAAATTATTAGCTGAACACCCTTAACCACTAAGCCACACACATTAAAAGGTACACAATGGACTTATGGAACAGAACTGCTGTTAGGAGCCTATCTGTTTTTACTTGTTTCTGTAGAAGTTTATAATATACATCAGAACTTTCTGATTGCCCCTGGCATTTGTCTCTTAGCACCTATACTCTCTGTCTCTCTCTAATTGTTTGTTTCTCAAATATGAATCTATGAATATGCAAACAGCTGATTCCAAACCAAACTGTCCACCGAGGATGTTTCCTGTTTTCCCTGACTTTGCACAAGACCAATATAAAATGGACAGCTGACATTTACAACAAAACAGTCGTCCCAGATGACGATGTAGGTGTTTTTAATTGGTTTGCATTAGCAGGAGTGTTTTCATAGGAATATTCTAAAAATAGAACATTCCTATCAATATATGTATGATCTTTTTGCTATGTCATTTACTTGCTTCAATCATTGGACTGCGGCCATACTGGGGTACCACCTTGAAGAATTTTTAGTCAAAAGAATCAACCCCCAGGACATTTTTTTTAAAACCTGGTACTTATTCTATCAGTCTCTTTCATCAAACTGCCAATTTACTGGGACATCAACAAACCAACACCAGTTGTCAAGTGGTGGTGAGGGAATACAAACAGATATATGTATATATATACATATATGTGACGGACTTCTTACAGTTTCCATCTACCAAATCTGCTCACAAGGCTTTGGTCAGCCCAGGGCCATAAAAGAAGACATTTGCTAAAGGTGCTACACAATGAGACTGAACCCAGAACCATATGGTTGGGTAGCTAACTTCTTACCACAGCCACTGCCAACACACACACACATATATATATATATATATATATATATATATATATATATATATATATATATATTTGAAAGAAGCAAAATGGCTGAGTCATCAATATAAGATTTCATTATCAACTTACAAGCATTTCAAATACATTGTAGATTGTTTATTTGCATAGTTCACTGGAAATAAATACCAGATCATGTGAATGTTACCTATGATAGGCTGATCTTCAATCCAAAGGGCATTTTCTCACATTTGCTTAACAGCATGGAACTAGAATTAAATGCCTGATATTACAGACTCTTCCAGACTCTGGAGACTTTTTTTCTTTTTTTTTTTTTGTTATTTTATATTGTAAATAAAGATACACCTAGCTTTTAGAAATAAATATTGAATCATGTAAGATTCCTATGATAATGGACAAGTATCCTATCTAATGGGAATTTTATTTCATTTGCTGAAAACCTTCGAAGAAAAGACAAAGGGGTGGTGCTCCTTAAGAACATTTCTGAGAAGTCTTTTATTCTTCAGCTTGTTTCAATCATTGGACTGTAGCTACTCTGGGACACCAGGTTCAAGGGTTTAGTCAAACCAATCAATCCCATTACTTACGCTGTGTCTGGTATATATTCTATCAGTTTCTTTTTGCTGAGCTGCGATGTTGTGGAGACATAAACAACCTCAAACTAGTTGTCAAGCAGTGGAGCAGAGATGCAAAGATGCACACACACACATGATAAGCTTCCATACTGTTTCCATTTACCAAATTCACTCACAGTACATTGGTCAGGCTTGAGGATGGAGAAGACACTTGCTCAAGGTACAATGCAGTAAAACTGAATCTAAAACTGTGTGGTTGCAGAACAAATCTCTTAACCACACAGCCATGTTTCTTGAAAATTTTTTACATGATATTAGAGTGGCTCAGCTATTCTATAGATAGAAACTGGAACAAGATCTTCTATTCATTAGCAGACTGAGATCTGAAAAATTTGAGGAAAGTGCATCAACTGTTTTTAGTCCCTTCTTGCAACAAAACGTAATATATTTGTAAAGCACAGCGACTTTGATCTATAAACCGGAGTAAATATTTGATAACCCTACAAATATCAAAGCAAAGCTATTTTTGTTTCTTCTCTCATCATTCTTCCCAAGAATTGCATCCCTTTGGGACTGGAATTCCCTTCTTACTCATACTTTCCTTACAGATATCAACCCACAGAACACCATGCATCAAATTTCACCTGTCTGAGAGGAGCTGAAAGGCATATAAGCGCTAATCCCTTGTTCTTGGACCAAATAATGTTTAGCCTTTTTTTTTTTTTTTTAATTATTGTCTGTAAAGAGTTGATGCTAGTTGGGTACATTCCCTATTGTAACTTTTTCTAATTGTCACCTTGAATTATTTTCATATGAAAAGGGGTTTTGAGATCTTTACCATAAAAACATGTTGATTAAAATATTTCGCACCTCTCACTTACATTGTCTTTCTTCTAAAGTTATACAAGGTTGTTCATCCTGGTAGAATTAGAAACTAAATCTACCGAAGCACATTAAATCATGTGGTCTGAAAGACACAGTGTGAGAAGACAAGATGATCACAGGAGGACTATCCTCAATCAGAGGTCTCAGTCAACAACAATAAAATATCCTTTCTATTATAGGCACAAGGTGCATCGTTCTGTGGTTAGAGTATTGGGCTCACAATCATGAGGTAGTGAGTTCAGTTCCCCGACTGAGCTGTGTGTTGCGCTCTTGAGCAGGACACTTTATTTCCTGTTGTTCCAGTTCCATCAGTTGTAGAAATGAGTTGCAACATCACTGCTACCAAGCTGTATCAGCCTTTGACTTTCCCTTGGAAACTCAGCTTGCGAAGACTTATTGGGGCAAGCAAAAGCGAAATCGGGATAGCACCTGTGCCCAGCGTCACCTTTCTGGCACTTGTGCCCGTGACATGTGTAAGGATTTTCGAGTGAGATCTTTGCCAGTGCCCCTAGATTGCTCTTGTGTGGGTGGCACATAAAATACACCATTTTGAGCGTGGCCGTTGCCAGTACCACCTGACTGGCCTTCGTGCCGGTGGCACGTAAAAGCATCCACTACACTCTTGGAGTGGTTGGCGTTAGGAAGGGCATCCAGCTGTAGAAACTCTGCCAGATCAGATTGGAGCCTGGTGTAGCCATCTGGTTTCACCAGTCCTCAGTCAAATCGTCCAACCCATGCTAGCATGGAAAGCGGACGTTAAATGATGATGATGATGATTGATTGAAATATCATCAGGGATAGGAAAGGAGTAGGGCAAGAGCTATTCCCCCATTGATGGATACTTCTTTTCATCTAGAAGTTTAGAAATGACTCCAGATCACTGTAACTAAGAAAGGAAAGAAGGAATGAAAGAAGAAAAGGTAGAATAGGATAAGCTAAGAGTCACCCTGTGAAGCGAAGAGCAAATAGTGCTATCGGACACTACAGGATCAAGCTAGGCTGTAAGACTTGCGAACGACCTGCTTCTCACTTACCCATATACTGCGGATGGAATCTTAGCATCAGTGCAGCTGTATGCACAAAACAATATGGAGATTCAGCCAGTATGTTAAGATGAATGCAGCAGAGTGAAAGATGAGAGAAAGACGTCAGTGACTGCAATATCAGATTTGAGTTTGCAGGCGCCTGCAAAGCACTGCATTAGAAAGACAAGTTGAAAAATGAATCACTAAGAGAGGGAAAAAGCTCAACTGACAATATTAAGGTACATTCATAAATGTATGTATATGTGTGGGTGTGAATGCGTGCGTGCGTAGTGTGTACACACACACGCATATATATATATATATATACACACACACACACACACACACACACAAAACGTACATTTTGGGTATTCCTGACACATGCACCTTTACCGTAAGTGCCCAGACATGACATAGTGACAAAGTTAGCCCTTTGAATTGCCATTACAGCAGACGTTATAGCAAGGGAGGCGAGAGGGGACAGTCTCCCCAAGGAGCAGGTGTGAAGGGGCACAAAGTTTACGCCCGCCCAATTTCTGAGAACCTTTTGCTAAGCCCCTGAGTTACAACCCATTCATCGGGCTTACACACAATTTCAGATCTATATAAGGCTACGGTAAAAGACATTTACTCAAAATGTCATGTGGTGGGATCGAAATAAGGCCTTACCGATTGCAATAAGAACTGCTTTAACCACTCGGCCACGCACACACACGTAGTCTACACATACACACACATACACTCCCCACATATATTGTATACATTACATTTGCATTATACTCACTACATATACAAACATACACATTACACACAATATATACGTGTATGTGTGTGTGTGTAAGTACATACACACACCTAACCTGCAACCCTTTATAATTATATACATAATTATATAGATAGGTAAGGAGATGCATATATATACATATACATACACAACGCATCACACACACACACACACAGTATATTGTATGTATGTATGTATACACACACGACTATATGAATTTGGAACATTGTATTCTTTGTGTATTTATGTCTGTCCTTCGTGAACGTGTGTGTGTGTGTGTATCTGCGAATGCAGATTTGTGTCGGTCTAATCTCAATCTGTCAGATTCTTCTACATGTGTCTATATGTATATATACATACATCTGTGTACTTATGCTTTCATATCATTCTGTCAGCCAGACTTTCTACTTCTATGTGCTTCCTTTATGCATTTCTGTGTGTTTGTGTGTGTGTCCTGTCAACATTCGTTTCTATGTATGCGTTTGCGTACGTACTGTACGACTCTGTGAGTGTGTGTATACATATGCCCTTTTGTTCTTTTATATGGGGCAGTTTTGGCCGACATAGTTAATATAGATATATAATGCATATGTGTGATTTTGTATACATATGTATATATATGTATATGTACATATATATAACATATGTATATGTACATATACATACATATGTATATGTACATATACATATATATGTATATGCATGTATTCATATATATGTATATGTACATATACATATATATGTATATGTACATATACATATATATGTATATGTACATATACATATATATGTATATGCATGTATTCATATATATGTATATGCATGTATTCATATATATACATATATGTATTATATATATACATATATGTATGTATTCATATATATATATATATATATACATATGTATATATATATATATACATATGTATATAATAT